>NC_090265.1:1397417588-1397720463 GCF_040414725.1 Anabrus simplex
CCGACCGTAACATGGGTTATGCTCGGGCTCCCGATAGAAGGAAGCTATATCTTTGAACAACGGTTCGATTCAAATGGAATCGATCCGTAAATTATACCTCCAAAATGTCATTTTATTTCAGAAGCAACCCAGCAAGATATTGATACCACTTGCGGTATGGCAAGTGATTTGTGTATGTAACATGTGTGGAAATTTAAATGTCGTTGCCAAATGTATCAAAGTTTCATACGTCAGATGGCGTAATAAACCGCTCCTTCTGGCAATTATTTCAAAGGAAACCAATCTCATAATCTTTTTATTGTAGTTAGATGATGCCCTTTTTAAAGTTAACAGTCACTTCCTAGTCCTATCATGGAGTCCTTAAATTCAAGTTACAATCGAGCCTTCCCCATTTTAATTTTAAAATGCTCCGTTCATCCCCGTGTTCTATTATGCCGTTATATATATATTTGATGACTTAAATAATGAACCGACACCCCTGAGATAAATGCTAGTCTGGGACTCGGGAGGTGGACGGGTGCAGTATGTCGGTAGTCGTCGCAAGAGGAACTTCCTCATAAGTAAGGGTTATGGTGACAGGTATCCGGCCTATTGCATTACGTTAACAGATCTATCCGTTTCAATATCTTCGGTGTAATATACTGTAGTTAAATATTTACAATATCCGCGGATAACATTTCGTGGGTGCGGATGAAGTAAGTGTGGATGCGGAGTTGATGCGGATAATATTTTGTATATCCGCGCAGGGCTCCAATTCGGTGTTCGTTAGTTTCAATGCAAAGGATCCAGGGTGATTTAAATGAATTGACGATTTAGACATATGTGATTTGATTTTCGGTTTGTAACTTCGGAACAAAAATACATAAAAAGAAGGTGTCAAAATATAGACAACTTGGCACCTTGCATTCACATAATAAATTGGATCGAATGGCAAATAATTAATATGGCAAGGAAGAGTCTTAAAACTGAAGTCCGATTTTTTGATCAATCGGTGGTTAGACCTTCTAAATATCAATACCGTTATACAGTTCTCTGTATGCCCGTGATGGTAGTATGACCATGGTTTCCTACAAGCCACAGGGACAAAGTTGATTGAGAGAGAATTTCTTGATTTGTTTCATAGCCACTTCTGAATGTTAATTCCGACCCATGATATGTGTATCATTGAATGGAGAATGACACACCCGACATAACAATGCAGTTGAGATAGACTTACGACAGTTAGGGAACAAGATGCAGGATGTACAAAATTTCGAAAATTGCTGAAGTTTTGAATCTTTACGCTATCATGTTTGGTATCATTGGAAACTATGTGCTATAAAAACCATTCTCAGATTTCAATTTCTCGAATTAAAACCGCACGGGATAATACGGTTTACACACACGCTGAGGTGGTAGTGGTGATTATTGTTTAAAGAGGAAATACAACTAGTCAACTATATGACACTAATCAGAGAGAAAGAAGGGAAGGAAATCCGACACTTCGTGAAATGAAGGTATCGGCCGAAGGAAGACAAGTGCCACGAAGTGCGTGAAAATGAAAGATGCCCTAGGCATTAATTCGAGAGATGTTACTTCGGATTTCATCGTCGGCTGTCCTGAAGATTGCTTTCTATGTTTTCCCATTTTCACACAAAAACAAATACCTTTCAGTTCCTAGCCCTTTCCGATCCTTGCCACTTAAAACCACTAGCAACCCCCCATCCCCCAAAAGGGAAAGGGAGGCTACTTCTTCTTTTGTGAAAATCAGATGATTGTAGATATGTCTCTCGATCACGTCCATGCATCAACGGCTGCTAATTTCCGAGGATCACCAGCCACAAACCATAGCTCGCAAGGTTGCTAGTTATCATTGTCAGGATGTCCGACTCGTTGGCTGAACGGTCAGCATACTGGCCTTCGGTTCAGAGGGTCCTGGGTTCGATTCCCGACCGGGTCGGTGATTTTAACCTTAATCGGTTAATTCCAATGGCACGGGAGCTGGGTGTATGTGATGTCTTCATAATCATTTCATCCTCATCACGACGCGGAGGTCGCCTACGGGAGTCAAATAGAAAGATCTGCACCTGGCGAGCATAACCCGTCCTGGGATATCCCCGCACTAAAAGCTATACGACATTTCATTTCATTGTCTGGATATCCATCCATACCTTACATCACAGACTGCATGATTGTTATTGTACCGGGAGGTACACTCATACGCAGCACATTTAAATCTTGCGCCAATAAGAACTCCTCTACAGGAGGAACAGTGAACTTTAAACTAGACCTACTTAAACTTTTACTCAGAAGATGCCACCACCTTAATTTTGTGATTGTGAAGTTTCCAGTACTGCATAAAATTCTACGTGTTTTGTTTACCATTTATCAAGAAGTTTGGACTTTCCGCAACAGATGTCACTACCAAAACTATGATCATGCACCCTAGTGCGAAATGAAGGAACTTTATTTGAAGAAATTTTGTATTCATAAGTTTGTTCTTTACTAAATTATATTCATTCATTTTTTGGGTTGGCAATATTGATCTTTTCTTTCCGCCAGTTTTGAATTCAGCCAATCGCGAATTTCTGTAATTAATTTTCAACCAATCCCGTATTTCTTCTTCGATTTTGAGTGTAAATTTTGTATTAAACAATAAACCCTGTGGGTGTGTCTTGATTATTCATGAAAGGTCTCGAACTTTCCCCGAGGATTTTCACGTCTCTTGGCCATTTGATCAACATCTAACTTAGTGTGTGGATCGATCAGGAGGCGGGAGGTGCCTCTTTCTTCAGGAAGCAGGTCTTCAGCAAGGTAATGGCCAGTTAACATCTTTATTTCTTGCTAGCTCCGCAGTTTAACCTGAGGGAAAGGTCCGAAACTCTAACCATGTAACCTTTCCTACAAATGTAATTTTCTGCCGGCTTATGTAAAAACTTCCTAAAATCTTAAACAGTAAATCAGGGATAGAGAGTGCTATACCCTCTCGAGCTCCCTTCATTTTTATTTGAGGTGACTACGTTTTGTAACTGGTTTTCTTCCCTTCTGTAATGTCTTAATTTATACTTACACGAGTTACCTCAGTAGTATGGGAATAGCCCCTGTGTCGTCGGCCGAGTGGCCGGTAGGTTTTTAAGAATTTATATCTAGGAGCGCAAGCACCGCCTCCTTTCATTTTGTTTTCGGGACATTTATTTAACCTTTATATCCTTCTACACGAAGGCCGTATAGGTTGGGAGGAGATATCCTTGTTTCAATTCATGGAAGGCCAAAAGGTATAAGATACTGTTGGTATTGCCTTGAATAGGCTTGTGAACTGTGAGCACGTTAGCTTTTTTTCAAGTGTTGTAATAGTGCCTCTGGGAGGCCTGGAACTGTCATTGTTGGAGCTAGTGCTCCATGTATTGGGGATTTTCTGCCCTTGCATAAAATGTGTGCTGTGGTATAATTGAGCTAGGAGCTCAAAATTGTAAAACTAGGCACTTGTAGCCCAAGAGTGTAAAAATCACTAAAATTGGGACCTTTTTGTCTTGTTTCTAGTTTGTCATTGTACCTGATATATTATTGTGTTCACTTAGTGAAAGACTGTTAAGTTTGAAGTTCAAAAAAGAAAAATATAACCTTTTTACAATTTTATTCACTTCTTGATATCGTAGATAGACCCATTCATCCCGGCACATTCTTTTAACTTCTTTCTGCCCCACGGGTAACTCCGGAACAGTTAGGCTTGCACTTTCATCAAACTAATTCCGTAACGCAAATTTTCACATGATCCTCAGTCATAAGACGTATTTATGTCGAAAAATGATGGAGAAAATACTCATGAGAGCAGGTAAGGTAACGCCTTACTCTGTTTTCGTGAGAACGGCGGAAGTATGACCGGGTAAAATGGATGGCGCCGTAGATAATCAGTTCAGAACAATATTATTTCCAACTGTTCAATGATAACAACAGTAACGGACGAATGACCTACTAGTTGGCAATATATTTCTTGCGAATGTAAAGTCGATGGTAGTATTTTCAGCGGTCGTTGCTCACCTAGTGACACGAATGTCTGATTGTAATAGCCCGATACGATTTACGGACCCACTTCGTGTCAGGGTAAAAGTTAGCAATTAGTTAACATAGGAAATAAATAAGAGCCTCCGTGGCTCAGGCGGCAGCGCGCCGGCCTCTCACCGCTGGGTTCCGTGGTTCAAATCCTGGTCAATCCATGTGAGATTTGTGCTGGACAAAGCGCAGGCGGGACAGGTTTTACTCCGGGTACTTCGGTTTTTTCCTGTCATCTTTCATTCCAGCAACACTCTCCACTATCATTTCATTTCATCTTTCATTCATTAATCATTGCCCCAGAGGAGTGCGACAGGCTTCGGCAGTCGGCACAATTACTATCCTCGCCGCTAGATGGGGCTTCATTCATTCCATTCCTGACCCGCTCGATGACTGGAAACAGGCTGTGGATTTTCAGGAAATAAATAAAAACTATACAAGATGGTTTTCCTGATTTTTTTATTATATGTTCCCACTGTAGTGTATGTTAAAAATATCTAAACGGAAATATTGAGCTTGGACAAACGGGAACGTGGCCCTTGAAGCTTATAGGAATCCCCATTCAATTCCTCTAGAAAGAACCAGAAAAACAAGGAAATGCCATTTGGTCCTCGTTTCATTGACGGTGAAATCCTGATATTCACCCCCCCCCCCCCCCGCGGTAGAGAGGGGGCAACGACTACATATAAAAATAATATTTTTGAATAATTAGTCTTGGTCTAAAATAATATTTTATATGCAGGCGGCTAACGAATGAAGGGACCGATTTATTTATTTATTTAATCGTGTCGGAAACATACATTATACTTACAATAATAATAACAGCACAACAACAAATCTGGTACTATAATCATTAATCATTTCTGATGATGGCAGGTAACGATGTGATTTAAGCTCTCCATAAATACTGATTCCTGCTCGTGGTGCCCCTGCATAGGTAGTCGGAAATTTAATTTCCGTTCCCTAACTGAACGTCAGCACTCCAGAAACAATACTATTAATACAAGGGACCGATTATCTCCCGGTATAAGGAGATCCCCTATACCAAGTGCCAACAGTGTCTTTGAGAGTTCCTGGCATTGCTTCCACTTACTTGTGTCAGGCTCCTCACTTTCATCTATCCTATCCGACCTCTCTTGGTCAACTCGTGTTCTTTTCCGACCCCGACCCTATTAGGTTTGCGAGGGCTAGGGAGTCTTTCATTTTCTCGCCCTTCGTGGCCCTTGCCTTCCTTTGGCCGATATCTTCATTTTTCGAAGTGTCGGACCCCTTCCATTCTTCCCTCTGATTAGTGTTATAGAGAGGATTGTTGCCTAGTTGTACTTCCTCTTAAAACAATAATCACCACCACCACCATCTTTGAGAGTGGATGAGCAGGTATGGGTAAGGGCCTTCTATTGTCCTGGAAACAAGAAATTGTTCCCAAAGGCGGAGGAACCAGTTTGGTCCGCGGCATTAGGATGCAGAAGGCAACGGGAAACCACTGCATTAAAGATCCTGAGAGATATCCAATAAATCCATATGGCATGGCTGCAACGTCAAGATCGGAGCTGGCCATGTGGATCGTCTACCTGCATTTGGAGACGACGGCTTAAGAAGAAGAAGGTTCAATTAATATTTTCGACGTTCAAACAACCCAAATCCAACTCTGGAGACACTTACGAGGAGAACCCGCCAAGTGTAAAAACTGGCACTGCCAGAAACTTGGCTCAATGAAACAGGGGTCGAAATCAGGCTATCCGTAGACACTGACGGTTTCCGACGTGCGTTATGTACCTATTAGCACGTAGAAACTTCACACGACGCGGTTGTGCAGTGGATTTCGCCGCGGCCTCAGACTTTTGCACACCTTGTTCAAATCCCGATGAACTGTAATTTTATACTTTCTTCGTACGTAAACCATCCGGTTTTAGTTTTACCCCCGGAAGCCTTTGGGTCGGAGGATACAATTGGGACGGGGAACCAATACCTCTCCCAGGCGGCCTCACCTGCTATACTGAAGAGGGGACTTGTGGGGGGATGGGAAGATTGGAAGAGATAGACAAAGAAGAGGGAAGGAAGCGGATGTGGTCTTAAGTCAGGAACCGGCGTTTGCCTGGAGGAGAAGGGGGAAAGCACGGAAAACCACCTCCAGGATGGCTGTGGTGGGAATCGAACCCGCTCTACTTAGTTGACCTCCCCAGGTTGAGTGGGTACCTTTCCACCCCTCACACTAACCACTACACCAGAGAGGCGGACTTTTCTTGTTTCCTTTATTTACTTTTGTCCATTGGCAATTACTAAACGAATAGTTTTGCGCAATATATTTTGAAATGACCTTGTCCTTTTTAGTCTACCGGTATTGATGTTCTGTCTGGTAAAATAATTTTAAAACATCAATTATTGCTCTACACTGATTGCACAGCAAATGGTATCGCCACTAGACGCGATGCAATAAAAATCCAGGCGTTGATTCATAATCAATTGCAAGCGCCAGTTTTTGAAAAAAACGAATAGTTATGGGTGGTTTGTAGCAAACTTATTGCTAACACGTGAAACCTTCAGTAATGTTAACGACGTTTCTTTCCCGAGTGATATTCCATCTCCGAAATGTAACTGAGGCAAACCTGCCTTCGTACGATGATCGTGGTGTGCAAAATTTTTATGTTTCGAATGTTTTCTACGATCGATATCATCCCAGGGAATGTACCGTATCACCCTAAGGTGTTAAAATAAGAATAAAATTACAAAACATAGTAATTCCTTACAAGTACCATAATAATAAATACATAAAACTGATTGCGAAACCAATTTTTAATTTCATAATCAACATAACGCCATTGATTCCACTAACTTGATTAGAATCATTCGTGCAGTAATCGCCAATGGACATACGTTGATGAATGAAAGAAAAGTGTCATCGGGATGTGAACACGGGGCCCTAAACTGTGAAGACATAGTAACAGCCGCGAGTCGAGTGCCTACGTATAAGCTGATTTCGACTCCTGTTTCAATGAGCGAAATTCCTGGGAAATCGGGTTGCTACTGTTGGCGGGTTCCCCTCATTAGATGGCAAAAATATTCGAGATAATGGAGCGTTAAATTGTAAGGTGGTGCAACTAACATTTTTGTCCGCCTCTGCGGTGTAGTGGTTAATGTGATTAGCTGCCACCGCTGGAGACCCAGTTTCGATCTAGGTTCTGCCACGAAATTTGAAGAGTTGAACGAGAGCTGGAACGGTGTCCAATCAGCCTCGGAAGGTCAACTGAGTGGAGGGGGATTCAATTCCCACCTCAGCCATCCTCGAAGTGGTTTTCCGTGGTTGCCGGGATGGTACCTAACTTAAGGCCACGGCCGCTTCGTTCTCTCTTCCTTGTCTATCCATTCCGGTCCTCCCATCCACCCACAATGCCCCTGTTCAGCATAGCAGTTGAGAAAACCTGGGCGCGGTACTGGTATCCCTCCCTAGTTATATCCGCTGCTCAAAGTCTCACGCTCCAGGACACTGCACTTGAGGCGGTAGAGTTGGGGTCCCTCACTGAGTCTGAGGGAAAAGCCAACCCTGGAGGTTAAACGGATTAAGTAATAAAGAAAGAAAGAAAGAAAGAAGAACTACCCTTTCTCCTGAAGTTGAGGAACAACTCGTTAATCTCATTTTTAATTTATAGGAGCTCCGTTTTGGCCTCACGAGTCCTGATTTTAAGTTAGCATTTCGAATAGCCGAACGGAATGAGATAACACGTAACTACGACCGAATTACAGAAATGGCCAGGGAAAAGTTGTTTTACGCTTTTAAAGAACGGTGTAAATGTTTATCGTTACGTGAAGCTGTGCCATTGCCAATGGCCCAAGTTCAAGTGAAAGCTATTTCACCTATTCCTAAGCCATTGGCAAGCATTTGTAAACGAGCACGATGGGGATCCCAGCGAACCAATTTCTATATGTAGACTACATACAGAAACGCCTTACATTCCAGGAAATTATGATGATGTTAGAGAAGAGGATTGTTTTGATTCATAAAAGTACTCTGTAGAACAAGTGGTCAGATATTTGGAATGTCACTCATGGGCGCGTAAAACATGCCTTGGTGCAATGTCTGTCCCAAAGCAATTTATTAGCATAGAATATGAACGAATATTTTGATCTGCTGACTAAAACCTTCTTTATTATTATAGTAGTACGCCTTAGGGCACTGGTGGTACGATTTACGATATTGGTTTCCTATATAGAACAGATTTCAGACTTTAGAACAATATTGTTCAATATTGTAATTATTTTAGCCGAAGGAAATCAATAAACCCCTCTAGTTTTCTGAAAAATTAACTTGAGTGGGTTAAATACTAATCAAGGCAATGGAAAAAGTAAAGCGTCAAATTGTTCGATTTAGGCAACATTACGCTCTTTTCTTCACACATTTCAAAATATTCAAACTATCTGCATATTATTATGTGGAAATATTATGGAAATGGTAACTTCTGATTACTCGGTCATGGTTTTAAAATGGAAGAGAAAAATTCCAGCTGTCAGCCCCTATAATTACAATCTACTTACATTCTCTCTATGGTCACAGAGTTCTAACTCGGAATTTCTCGGAATATGTTACCCACATCAGCTGCATGTGTCTGCAGTATCGGTAAGTATTCTGGTATGCCTTTAGCAACGGAGTTCAGTGCCATATACTCCCTGTTTTAATGCATTGATAGGTAAAAATGGTGCAGAATTAAACATTCACGCAGGAAATATCTGCTTCAAACATTTGTTCTTCACAAGTGTTGGTTCTTGAACTATAATAGGTAACCTACATGATGAATACAAAAGTACTGCCTTTCTTCCAACTTAAATATCCGTATTTTTACCTAAAGCAAATACAGTCGGGCCAGATTAAAAGACGAAACTATTATGATAATTGAAATATACTCTGGTGGAACAACTTGAGTTCACACAGTAAGGTACGCCAATTACGGACAGCAAAGCATATAGTGTGATTTTCAATGGACATCTCGTTAGCATCAGCACCAGCGCTATATGTGTGTGTGTTGGCTGCCAGTATTAATGTAAACCATGAAATAAGGATGAATGGTGGGGCGGGATCACACAGCAAACACCACTTCCAGCTACAGCAGAGGCTGCTAGTGCCTGGACAATGCGCGGGTAATGCACGCCCGTGTTCGTTTAGTCTGGCTGTTTACCCAGCCACGAAGTGTCGCAGTCTATTCGATCCATCATCGCAGCTCTGCCGGCGCTACAGCAAACAGCTTCAGCCAGCGCTCTGACGCTACAGAAGAGTGTTAGAGGCAATGAGCGACTAAATTCGATATGAAGATTCTTTCTCTCATAAAACTTATCGTCTCAGAATTGCATTCTAATCTATGTTCGAAAAGCCAATAATTTGAAGCTGAGGGAAATAAATTAATGTTTGCCTGCACGTGTGGGAAGTGCTCATTGTATGTGGCAGGGAGTTTAAATTCCTTGCAAAACTCTAACATCAATGTGGTTCTCACGGTATTTTAAAATATGTTTTAAGCTGAAAAATAATATAAATTGTCTGCCTATGATTCTAAATGCAATAGATATGACAGATTTGAAGTCTGGTCAATCGAACACAAAACTCCGAAATGCTTCATGTTTTGCAGAAGAACCTAACGGTGCTTACAATATCAGGAACTAGAAATGTTATGGTATCGGTATAGACATGATATGAAGGCAATGCCAAAAATAAGATAGACCTGTTTATTTCTATAATGGTTTACATCATTTTACAGCTTGAACATTTAGATACTTTTCTACATAATCACCATTTCGGTAGATGCAGTTTTGTAGACGCTGTGACAGTTTTTGTATGCCCATGTCATACCAGCTCGCCTCCATGAACTCGACCAACAATACCCCTTTTCTATCCCAAAACACAGTTGTCATGACTTTACTGGCTGAATGTGTTTGCTTGAATTTCCGCGGCTTTGGCGAAGAGAGATGCCGCGTGTTTGTTGCTTGGTATCAGATGTAAAGTGGAACGCCCAGGTTTTATCACCCGTGACAATTGAGTCCAAAAAAATTGGCCTGTTCGGCTGCAAAGCACGACTCACCATACACTACCGTCAATTGGCGATGGATTTCAATCGGTTCAGTAACTTTTGCGTTCAAAAACCGAATAACTGCGCGCACTTCGCACTTGGCGGTAACATCCAACGGGAGCTCCATTCTCAACAGCTGCCAAGCCAAGACTGAGTGTCTCAGCGCGGCGTGCGCATGTTTATATGCGAGCGCGGGAAGTACTCATCACGATATTGTGACCAACAGCTACACGAACACAGCTCTGTATTTATAAAAAGTATGACTTAATTTTTGGGATTACCCTCGTATTATTATATGATATAAATATGTCTTACGCCTGGGCGTCATCGGAAAATTTGTGTAACGTAACGCGATAAGATGTGTGAATGAAGTGTAACCATACGAAGTGTGCAGGCAGTGATGTAAGGTATGGATGGTCAAACTATGTTACCTAGCAACCGTGCAGGCTATGAGTTATGACTGGTTGCCATCGGTAATTAACAGCCGGTGATGGATGGCTATGACTGGGAGACATATTTATGATCATTTAATATTCGCAAAGGGAAAAGTTCCTTTTTGGTCTGGGGTTCTATCTGGATTTAACATGAGCAATTTTGCGTTGACAAAAACTGACACCGTTACGAGGTAACCAGTGTATGTCATATGGATGGAAGAAAGACTCTATTTTGGTGGACGGAAAGGCAGTATTGGAAGTTGTTGATACCATCAGAAACATAATATTAATGGCTACTAATCTTATATGAAAAAATCATAATGTCTTACACTGGAAACAAATTATATCGTTACGTTTTATTGCTCAATAGGTGTTTAGTTGGAAAATTTCGAGCAGATATTTACAACTTTTCAGTGTGTTCCTGTACACAAACTCGAAACCCTATCTGTGAGGGTGTATGGAGTGTCTCTTTGTTTTTCGTTTTAATACAATCTCAGTACACTTTATATGAAGTCAACTTTTATCACGGTGATGTAATACATAGTTTATTTTTGTACTATTCTATTTTTTGCTTTTAGCTCCCGCGTAAATACAGTGTCCAAGTGCATTCTTTTATTTAAGGAACACTGATTTTGGAATATTGCAACAATGGACCTGACTCCCAGAATGATCTGGAAGTCCGAACTAATAAAATCATCTAGTGATCTGTATAAAGAGCGCAACTGGTGACCGCCAGTCAGTCTGGAGTCAGTTTCAGGTGCGTCCGTCAGACGCCTACGTGGCTTGATATCGTGAACGACTCTGTGCTTTGAGAAGCCGTATTAAGAGTAGGAGTTGGATGCGCTGGTATTCATGTGTATGTTACTGTTAGGGAGTAAAACGGTGCCAAGCGTAGACTTTTTGTTTCTTTTTCTTTTGCTACTTGTTTAACGTCGCACTAACACATCGAAGGATTTTGGAGACGAAAGGATGGGAAATTGAAAACTCGAACTTGAGTGAACATGTGCCTAACTATAAATAGCTGTTCAATAAATATTATGGTTACTAAAACACGCTCTCTCTCTGTGTAGAAAGTTCAGTTTTAAGAACCCCGATAACCCATCACAATATACTGCATTATGCGGTGTAAAGTTGTGATTCACCTTCATTTTCTTCTTTATAGCATATTTCCATGAACTTAATTATTACTTGTATCTCATAAGTTATGCATAGGGCATCGATGAACTTCCGCCACCGGACTCTCGTCCTGATCTCGATTCAGCTCTTCCCACCTTTCTCCATCCCTTCCGGTATTATACTTCCCCTCCATGTGTTCGTTGGTTTGCCTCTTCTCTTGCTAAATTGTGAGTTCCATTTCAGTGTTTGTCTTGCTATGTTGTATTTATCTCGCCGTCATATATGCACAGTCCACTACTATTTCCTACGACGCTTCTCAATCTCAGTGGGTATTTGTTGGGTTCTTCTCCACAGCTCTCCATTGGAGATTACTTGTGGCCACCAAATCCTCAGTATATTCCTCACACTTCTGTGTACAAATGTCTGGAGTCTGCTAATCAGTTGTTTGTTAGTCGTTTAACACTTATAGAGCGGTAATGACTTGACATTTCTATTGAAAGTGCGTAGTTTGGTATAGGTGTTAAGTGCCATTGGTTCCTAGGTTGGTCTCAGCATTGTAAATGCTCCTTTAGCCTTATTTAGTCTATTTCCTATATCATCAATAGTGCCTCCCTCGGTGGTGACTATACTTCCCAGGTAGCAAAACTGCTTGAATTTTCCGACCTCTTAGTTTCCTAAAAGTAATAGTGCCTTATTTCGGTTATTATAGCACATCTTATTGTTTTTCCTTCCTCCGATGCTTCGGTTTTTCAATCATTCAACTTTGCTCCCATATCCTTAAAACTGCTGGGTAGCAAACGCATGTCATGCGCGAAGTCCCAAGTCCTCCAACCTGTCTGTCAGTCCCCATTGAGTTCCTTTCGGCAACTCATTGCCTTCTGAATTATAAGGTCCAGCACCAAGAGAAATAGTATAGGTGGCATCAAACACACATGTTTAACTCCTATATCTCCTGGGATGGGCTCAGACGACATCCCCTGATGAAAAACTTTACATGCATAGTTCTCATACATATCTTGAGTTACCTTTTTAATTTTCTTTGGTATCCGAAACTCTCTTTTCTTCGGAAGGTTAATCAACAATCCTTTCTTCCAATCTGTGGGATTCTTATCTTCTTCCCAAATCGTTTTGAAAATTAAGAACAGAATCTCAACTTAAGTACCCATATCCAATTTCAAGGCCTTCGGTGCGATATTGTCCATATCTGCCGCTTTGCCACTCTTTAATTGTTTAATGGTCCTTTGGATCTCTGTTCTTGATTGTGGTTATGTACTGATAGCAACCTATTCCTTCTCTTCCTTTGTTATCACCTCTGTCTCCCCTTCCTCGAATATTTCACGATAGAAAATTTTCACAAAGTATTCGCTGCATCATTCTAGCTCTTCCTCTTGTGTGGAGAGTAATCTCCCATCTTTTGTTTTCACTGGTTTATCAGATCTAGAAAAATCTTCTGTTAATCTCTTAGTAATGTGTTAAAGGGTACTATAATTTTTTTGAGCTGCCGTTTCTGTTTTTGCTGCAAGATTGTTGATAAATGCTCTTTTGTCACGTCGAAAAATCCTCTTCATTATTTTGTTAAGTTGATTAAAATCTGTTCTAGCCTGTACCTACTGTTATTGCGGTACTGAGTCTTTTCTTCCATTCCCTCCTTTGATTCACGGTTTCGCAAGTCTCAGAAGTAATCCATTCTACTCTTCCTCCCTCTCTCTTGCCTAGGACCTTTTTACAGGTTTCAATTTAGGTACATTTCATGCTATTCCAATTATATTCATTATCCTGTCCTTCTTCCACCTCTCTTAGCTACTGGAATCGGTTACTCAATTCTAGAAAAAATGTTGAACCTCCTTACCCTTCATTTTAACGAAGATATACTTTGGAAGAATGTGCCTAGTACTTGCAATCTTCAGTCGGAGTGTAACTACTAGTGAATGATGGTCAATTCCCACATCTGCCCCATTCTTGTTCCTCACATCCAACAGGGAGGTTCGCCATATCTTGCTAATAGTGAAATGGTCGATCTGACTCTCCGTCTGTGGTCAGGTGGCACCCATGTCACTTTATAGCAGTCCTTATAAGGTAATATAATAGTGCCTCCTATCATCAGCCTGTGGTTACTACAAAGTTCAAGAAGTCTTTCACCATTCTCATTTCTATTAGCAATACCATGTATTCCCATTATATTTTCTACTCTTCGGTTATCATTGTCAACTTCAGCATTCAGGTTTCCTATCACGACCAGGATATTCCTTTTCCTTGCCTTTAACAGGGTTCGATGTAGCTGACTATAAAATTGCTCTATTTATTCTTCATCTCCTGCCTCTGTCGGTGCATAATACTGTACCATTGTAGTTGGTCTAACTCTTGATTCAAATCGAGGTACTATAATCCTTTCTGAGACTGGGTGCCATTCTATCAAACTCTTCCTTGTATTTTGGTCGATCAGTAATCCAATACCTCCTCTACGTTCTTATTATCTTCCTGAGAACAGCAGCGTGTCCCCTTCCTGGGTCCTTACCTCACCGAACCCATTCCGTCTCGTCTTACTCAAGTCTGGTGTGTCGAACCTATATCACTTCATCTCCCTAGATATTTCAACCTATATTCCTACCTACCACATCGTATGTACATTACACATTCCAATTCTCATGTTCGATTTCATGCTAAAGGTCAAATTCATTTTAACCATCCGGCTTCTATTCATTGATGTTTCTGTAATGAGTTAATCTAGGGTGTG
This sequence comes from Anabrus simplex, assembly GCF_040414725.1. Lineage (NCBI taxonomy): Eukaryota > Metazoa > Arthropoda > Insecta > Orthoptera > Tettigoniidae > Anabrus > Anabrus simplex. The sequence goes on from NC_090265.1 coordinate 1,397,431,952, forward strand.
TAGGTCATTGGTCTTCAGCAACCAATATATCGATGAAGGCTTACCTTTTATTTAACAGTTTTTTTTAGAGTGATACATTAGCGAAAAGAAGATATCCGAACACCAAGAAGGGATTGTTCTAGATTAACGAACGTTGGTAGGCGAGATTATACATCTGAAAGCTGACGTTGATTCTAATTCCCACAAATCGCAACTGCTTGGTGCTGGTAGTGGCCCCATGATGTTGCCCATCAGGTTTGATGTAAATACGGGATGAACTGTGTGAGAACGTTAGTTACCTGTGAGATTGGACGGAGTGACTGTGAGCGGGTCAAAACGCCTTTACGACGACGAAGAGGCCAGTATCAACAGCTCACTGCGTTTGAATGTTGCCTTATAATATGGCTACGTGAAGATGGATTTTCCTTCCACTCTAATGAAGGACGGCTTGGCAGGAATGTCTCCACTGTGCATGTGTTCTGGCAGCAGTGGTCACGAGAAGGTACGCTCAAAAGAAGGCCGTGCTCCGGACGTCCCCGTGGCACCACCGAGAGGGAGGACCGCCGCATTCGGCGAATGGCTTTGGCGCAGCGGACTGCGTCTGCAGTAGCAACTCGAGCGATAGTTGGCACCACAGTGACGCAACGAACTGTTTGAAATCGGTTACTTGAAGGACAGCTCCGAGCCAGATGCTCTTCGGCGTGCATTCCACTTACCCCAAACCACCGCCGTCTGCGACTTCAGTGGTGTCAAGCGAGAGCTCAGTGGAACCGGGCTGAGTGGCTCAGACGGTTAAAGCACTGGCCTTCTGACCCCAACTCGGCAGGTTCGATCCTCGCTTAGTCCGGTGGTATTTGAAGGTGCTCAAATACGTCAGCCTCGTATCAGTAGATTTACTGGCACGTAAAATGGACTCCTGCAGGCAAAAATTCCGGCACCTCAGTGTATCCGAAAACCCGTAAAACTAGTTAATGGGATGTAAAGCGAATAATATTATGAAAATAATTGGAGGATGGATTGGATATCCGTTGTGTTTTCCGATGTAAGCCTGTTCTGCCTTGGTGCCAGTGATGACCGTGCGTTGGTTAGAAGGGGGCCAGGTGAACGCCTGCATTCCACCTGTCCAGGGCATCGACTCACTGGACCTACGCCGGGAGTTCTGGTCTGGAGAGCAATTGCCTATGACAGCAGGAAAACTCTCGTGGTTATCTCACGCACCCTGATTCCAGATGTGCCCATCCGTCTGGTGATTGGACCTGTTGTGCTGCTATTCATGAACAGCATTCCCGGGGGTGTTTTCCAACAGGATAATGCATGTCTCATGCCCCTGTTGTAATCCAACTTGCTCTACAGAATGTCGACATGTTGCCTTAGCCTGTTGGATCCCCCGATCTGTCGAGCACGTATGGGACATCATTGGACGATAATTCCAGCATCATCCACAACTGACATCCGGCATCTGTACGGTACAATGCATGTACGTCTGCATGCCTGCATTCAGCAGTCCGGTGATGACACCGGTTATTAATGGGCCAGCATGGCACATTTGCAACGACTTTTCTCGCACGGATATTAACATGTATTCTTGCACCTTTAATCAATTAAATATGCTACCTCAACAAATATATTGCCAGCATTTCCGTACTGTACATCCCTTATTTCATGCCAATATTTCCGTATTCTACATTCCCCTCTTCATGGTGTTTGGGAATTTTTCCGCCAGTGTATTTCGTTCTTTATTCTGTTTTCTACTTCCCATATTTCAGTCTCTTGTAATTCTCTGAGTGTACAGAATGTTAAAGTGTGACTTTCTGTTCAGTCATGCATCGCCATTAGTGAATAAACCTATTTCAAAACCACAAATGTTTGCATTATAACCGTGATACTTCCCATGGAAAGCCAAATGTTTAATGGTCCCATTAAATTACGCTATTTTCCGATTAAACAGATGCCGGAAGGTTTCCTACATACGAGCTCAAGAGGTTAATAAAAGCGAAGGAGACAAAGACGGTCATATAGAGGCAGCGTCATCGATCATTTTTCATAACAAAACTGAGGAGTTAGACATTTGGCATACTGCAGTTGACAGACTTTTGTAAGACATACTGTAATTATTACATAGGTTGAAATCGTTGGCATATTGCAACTTTGACTTAAAACTACAATTCTTATACTGTTAGTTTACTATAATTTGTTTCTACTTACTTCATATTTCACTTACTCTCATTTTACGTACAATATTAGTGGCTTATTATTTCGCTCTTAATTTTCATAGGTATCCACAGTTACGGTTTGTTTTTGATTGAGTATGGCTCGGCTGAAGCCTGGTGCAGGTCTCTCTAATTAACGCCCAAAGGCTACTTGCAAATCTGGGTATGAGATGATGATGAGGTAGTGTGAGTTTCAAGCCCGGTGTCGGCACATAGCATACTGCTGTCGAATATCACCGAGGAGTCTACTCAAGGCTCAACGTCACTTTCCGAAAGACGATTCACCGCCAACGGTATGATATTCCCTCACTCCATTTGAACACTCCGGAGATGTTTGGAATTGAACCCAGGCTTCTAGTACGAAGTCCAGTGATTAAAAATGGTATACCGCCACCTCTCCTACACTGCCTGCATACATTCTGATGCTGAAATGTTTCTTATCACCAACGGGACTGAACCGGCTAACCGTGGTGTTGGACCGTGAAAGACCCGACGCTTTAAGGATCATAGCCACTAGGCGAGCAATCTGATTATTTATCCTGAAGTATTACGTAGTAATATACACATTCAAATGTTCCGATAGGAATGGACAAGTAGGAAACTATTTTAAGGACAATGTCGAAATTTGCTTCAACGCCGCCATAAGACCTATCTGTGTCGGTGCGACGTTAAGCAAATAGCAAAAAAAGAAAAAAGAAAGTATTTGTTTCAGAAGCTGTACAATTCGATTCACGGTATTTGTGTACGAAAGGTACAAACAAACACACACACACAGTTTTTCGTATGTATTCGATGAACTCTGGACAAACTACACTTATCATATCCACATGGAATTCACTCTCTTCCGTGATCCCCGTAATGACAGTTATGATCGCTATCTGTATTGCCTGAGGAGAGTTTGGTACCCCCGGCGATGAATGCTAGATCGGTCGGTCTGGTGATATGCACTCTGGTTAATGCCTGAAGGAGAATATCTGGAGGCTTAGTTGCTTACCTTACTAATTAGTTGAGGGCTATCTACTGATAAAATATAATGGCTGTGTGGAAAATGAAGACGATTTTCTAATAGAAGCCTAGCATCCAACTATGTTGGTATAAGCACAGAGTAGTCAGAAGCGTAATGCCGCATATTATAGGGTTGGAAAAAAGACATTTTCTGTGATCTGGATTAATGTTAACAAAAATGTTTCTTAGACTAATACACGGTGTGACGAAACACCTCTCAAAACTTCAGGAAGAGATTCTTCATGGAGGAAATTTAATATATTTTAATTATATGGATCCAGAAAAACGAAATTACATAGTTATCACACTTCACACGTCGTGTACTGTAACATTCATCTTGAATTTTATTGCGCCGAATAAGTCTTTAGTATCATCTGAAATACTCGGTTCACATATTTGATAGTTGCTTTACGTCGCACCGACACAGATAGGTGGCAACGATGGGACAGGAAATGCCTAGGAATGGAAAGGAAGCGACCGTGGCCTTAATTAAGGTAGAGCCCCAGCATTTTCCTTGTGTGAAAATTGGAAACCACGGAAAACCATCTTCAGGGCTGCCGACAGTGGGGTTAGAACCTACTATCTTCCGAATATACTCTGTTCACATGCCATATGAAATGTTAGAAATGTATATCCTTTGTGCCAATAAAGACCTCACTCGTTTTCATTTTCTGAGTTCCGAACACTCTCAGAAATGAGTGGTGTACTGCGCACTATCCAGCTGGCAGCCACAATTCGCCCAAGGATAGTTGATGTACCGTCCACAGCAGGTTAATGCATGGCATACAGGTAAACGTCACTGGGTTTATTTAAGTAGAACATGGGGGCCTAATTATTGGCCCGCCTCTGTCAGTCTAGCGCTTTTGATAAGGTGTCTGTGGAACAAATTCCGAAACTTGCAGGGGCACCATCCTGAATGAAACTTTAAACAAATCATTGGCTACTTATGACTGGAACTAAGGGAAGAATATTTTTGTGTTATAGCCATGGTCAGGTCAATATATACTATCTGTGACCTGGTTACACATGTGGCAAATGTAACCAGTATGTCATTAAGACGTACTGGAGTGTATTATCTGTAATTCTGTGGTAAACGATAATTCAGTCTCTGTGCAGTTCCGGACGCACACTAAAAAGGAATTCCTCTCTCTACATGAGAAATTCATTCTCGAAGTTTTGCCCAGCGATTTTACGCCCTGTATATTGGTATTAAAATAATAATTGGGGAAAACGATTGCGCCCAAAACTTCTGGGTTGTGTTAATTAATTTTGCACTGGCTCCCAGCAACCTCAGATGCAAATGAATACAAGAATGCCTTCCTATTTCAATATAATAAAATAATTCGAAATAACGAATTATCCCAAAATAATTTTACTGTATATTTTTGACAAGAATACTCTTTTTATTCAAATGCAAATTGTGTAAAACCAGGTTCCGCCGTCAGTTTGGGAATTTTATCCGCAATAGAAACACCAAATTTGACCACTTCTTGACATAAATGAAACACGTATAATTCCTTTTATATACATCCATGGGGAAAAGAAAGATACTTTTGCCTAAAATTCAGCGTCTACTGATTGTAGTCCCATGGTTAAATACCACAATCCTCTCTGTGCGGCATAGACGATGCATTAATATTTCTATCATGACTATGTAATGGACAAGAAGAAACACGAATATATATATTAAGTGACAGTACATCAGAAACACTACCCTTCAATTACGCATATTCCATTTGTGATTTTTAGTCTTTTAGAGTATTGACTATCATATCCTCTCTCATTGAGGCGGTAAGCGAATTAATTATATGCAGGCAAACTGTAGCATTAAATATAACTTCTCACGTACTTACATTCTAAAATAAGAAATTAAAACTATATTACTCATGAGTATTCGTGAATTCATCAGTAATTTAACGCAGTGGGATAACATTATTAATTATTAACTACTGGTGGCAGGGGGATTGGCACCATAATAAAACGTAATAACTCCCTGAATAATTCAAGTCACACGCAACAAGAATTAGTTAAAATACGCCCTACGGTAAGAAAAGTGTAACCAATAAGAGTCAAAAAAGACGTGAAAGTGATCAAATCACTGAATTTGAATAATAATAATAATAATAATAATAACAATAATAATAATAATAATAATAATAATAATACAGTGAAGTCCCGCTAATGCGAACTAATATATATATATTTGGAATTTGCTTTAAGTCGCGCCGACACAGACAGGTTCTATGGTGACGATGGGATGGGAAAGACCTAGGAGTTGGGAAGAAGCGACCGTGGCTTTAATTAAGGTACAGCCCCAGAATTTTTCAGGTGTGAAAATGGGATACCACGGAAAACCATCGTCAGGGCTGTCGACAGTGGGTTTCAAACCCACTGTCCTCCGAATGCAAACTGATAGCTACGTGACCCTAGGCGCACGGACATTTGGACGGTGCGAACTAATTAGAATTGGGGTCTGTTCTGACTGAAAAAATTTCGGATTTTCAGAATTTTTTTTTCAGGAATCCAGTATTTCGCCACATCTACAGACGCTGGCGTGTAATAAAAAAAAGCTGGTATAACTCACTTTATAATGAGAAAAGGCTAGTGACCAATATTTGTTGATCGCTGTGTAGCGTTGTGTTTTATTCATTTCTGTGTAACCAAACACTATGTAATGTATCCTGAAAATAACATCCCAATAAAATGTGGAACATTATTTTATATTATATTCATGCATTAGTAGTATGAATCATTTTTGTTCATGCAAGTATTTGTTTCATTTCATTAAAACTTCGATACTTAAAATAGTTTAGTTCAAACTAACTGCGTTTGTATGTTATCGAGGTTCAGATGAGCGGGACTCTCCTCTAATAATAATAATAATAATAATAATAATAATAATAATAATAATAATAATAACAGATTAATATAATTTTTCTGTAGGGAGATATTCAATACTCCAATTATAAAAAATAACACAGGGATATATATGTTTATAATATTTTATCTAAAACTAGCTACATAACTAACCGAATAACTCACAGCCACAAGGATAACATTCTGTTGACATGAAAGCCGACGTCATACGAATAAATGGTATGTAGTATATCTGGCCAAGCCATAATGTAGATAAGTACTGTCTAATTCTTTCAAACACCTCCAGTAGTATGCTTGTTGGTCGGAACGGAGGAAGATTCGAAAAATTTCATACTTCCACACTATCAATATCGTTATCATTTCAACATCAAAATTACAAACACAGTCACAGGTGAAACACAGGCAAGAAATTTCGTTCAGTGTATTATTATTCCTATGGGAAAAATGAAGAGAACCCCATTCAGAAATGCCTTCTGCGCATGCACGAATTCCTCGTCGATATGTACGCAAAAATAGAGCCGGAACGATTACTATTCAATAGGCACAATCAAAACAAACTGAGATCAGATGAATGTATACATTTGGGGAACTCGATAAGTAATGATGGTGGACAAAAGCAACATAGGAAAGATCATCATATTGCCTGTCACATATACTGGTAGCCCGCGGATAAAAATGCGCAGGACTGTATTACGTATGTGCGGAAATATGGCTGTCCTCATGTTTTGATTACATTAACATGTAATCCAGCATGAAATGAAACAAAATAGTTACTACTTCCAGGACGAACTCCTACTGATAGCCACGATATCACAACACGCGTTTTCAAACAAAAGCTAAAGACATTAATTGATTTCATCACTTCACTAGCCTACATGTTTCGGAGAAACACAATGCTGGATATACTCTGTGAAATGGCAAAAATGAGGATTGCCACATGCACACTTTCTAATATAGCTTACTGTGAAGATCATGACAAATGAAATCGATAAACTAACATCTGACGAAATACCAAATCCCACAACTGATAATGAGATGTTTGAAGTTGTGACGAAGGGCATAATACGTACAAGGACTATGTGGAACAATTAATACAAATTCACCCTGTATGAACGATGGAAAATATTTTAAACGGTATCCTTGAGAGTTTTTAAAAGACACAGTTACTGGCAATGATGGTTACCCACTATATCGACGAAGAAGTGCAGAAGACAATGGAAAAGCAATTACTTAGAAAGTGAGAGGAATGACATTGAAGTAGATAATCGTTAGGTTGCTCCATATTCAACACTTTTATCGAACATTTTCAAATCACATACTAACATTGAGTATTGCAATTCTTTAAAGTTCATAAAACACATTTGTTAATACGTGAACAAAGGTGGAGATATGGTCGTGTTTCGAGTTTCAACAAGTTGTAACTTAGATGACATCTCTCAAAGTCAAATCGGAAGATATATCAGCAGGAATGAAGCTTTGTGGCGTATTTTAGTATCTCGAATCAACGAGAGAGATTCAATTGTCGTTCATCTTGCTGTCCATCTTTCAAGCGGACAAAGAGTGCGTTTCATGGAACAAAGGGTACAGGACATAGCAACAAATTCACCGAATAAAAAATTAACAACGTTTCTTCTATCACGTCAAACAGGCGTTTTTGCAAGAACTTGGATTTATGCAGATATTCCGACTTATTACACTTGAAACGCAACACAAAAGAATTTTTAAAGAAGGAAGAGAAGAAAAGCAGTAGATGGACAGCCTGGAATATTGCCATCAAATGATTCTGGAAGAAAATACACACTACATACAAGCAAAGCCTAAAGCTTCTTTTACGGTTGCATCAGACTATCGTTCCTGGTCCAACATCATTTATACATTTAGAGACAGTGGATGGAATAGTAGATAATACGTATCGGAGTGTGTGAGAGGCACTTAATTTGCTGGAAAACGACAATCATCGGGACAAGTCAATTGAAGATTCATCCGATACTTCTAATCCCTTTCAGTTACATACGCTGTAAGAAATTATTTTATCTACATGTTCCCCGTCATAACCAGTGGGAGAAATACGGAGACTACATAGCCTAAGATATTCTGCGCACAATGCATCAAGAAACAGAAAACCATGGACTGGATTTCACAGAAGTATACAATGAAGTGCTAAAATTAGTTGAGAGTCTTTTTCTTGCAATGTGCGGCAAGTTGTTAGTAAAATTGTGAATGGCAGCACCAACTCGGTCCATCAATACAACATTCGAAAGAGAATTTCTCAGAAGGCATTCATACAACAGAAAGGACTTTGAGGTCTTCGTCCAGGCAAGTACACCGAAATTCTTTCCAGAACAAAAGACAGCATTTGGTATCATCGTACAGGCTGTGGCCAAATAATCCGGTGGATTGTACTTTTAGGACGCTTCAGGTGGAACTGAAAAATCTTTCTTATTTTTTTAAAATCTTGTTTGCAATCTGTTCAAATGGCCATATTGCTTTAGCTCTTGCTTCCTCAGGCATTGCTGCCACGTTCATCAAAGGAGGGAGAACAGTGGATTCAGCACTTAAACTGTCACTAAACATTGAATTCACAGAAAATCTAACATGTAACATTTTATAAACATCAGAAATGGTAAAATTTCATCAGTCGTGCAAAATCATCGTAAGGTATGAGTGTCCAATGGCTCACAAGAAGTCATTGGAAGACCATACATTGAATGACTTGCGAAATAATCAGGTTCCATTTGATGGAGCATTGGTGTTACTATCCAGTGACTTCAGGCAAACGCTTCCAGTTATACCTCGCTCAGCACCAGCTGATGAGTTGTATGCCCGCTTGATATATTCAATTTTTGTAGCACAGTCAAAAAATACATTTAATAACAAACGTGAGAATTTAAATTCAAACCGATCCAGCCTCTAATATAATTTCAGGACTATTACTCGAGGTCGATAATGGCACTGTACCTACAAATACAGGAACAGGAAAATCACCTTCCCATATGATTTATGTAACATCGTGAATTCAAAAGAAGAATTACTAGACACGGTTTTTCAAAGCATCGAAACAAGTGATCTAAATCACGCATGGTTGTGCGGAAGAGCTATTCTAGCGGCTAAAATTGTCGATGTACACAATTTGAACATCATTCTAAACAGAATCCCAAGTGAAACAGTGACATTGACGCCGTGATGAACCAAAGTGAAGAAGTGAATTTTCCAACGGAATTTCTTAATCCTCTCGATGCTCTGGATTACTATGTGTGAATTTAAAAATTGTAGTGCCAATTATATTACTCCGAAACATCAATGAATCAAAGTTATGCAATGGCATACGATTAGTAGTATTGAGGCAACGATTCTGACTGAATCTCATAAAGGTGAAGGCATACTACTTCCATGAATACCACTCATTCCGACCTAGATGACGTTCCAGTTCAAACGACTTCAATTTCCAATACGCCATGTGATCGCTATGACTAACAATAAAGCGAAGGGCAGTCTTTGCGGATGTGCGGTTTGAAATTCGTTATTGCTTCCCTCACGGACAATTAAACCTTGCATGCTCCAGGTCGGTAAACCGTCTGATCTTTATGTTTATGCAAAGAAAGGACATACAAGAATGCAGGAAATCCACTAGCTTTACAATAAAAACTACTTTATGTGAAATAAATATTTTTTCTTCCTATGCTTTCATTCTCGATGTACGTATGTTCACTATATTACTATATTTAACCACCCATTCATTTCATATCAGACTGAGCCACACCGAAGCGTGGTCGTGTATAGCTAGTTGGAAATAAAATCGAAGAATGCGGCAAGTAAATTGTACACACAAAATGTACTTATGTAGATTTACTTTTTGATATCTTCATGTTTGTTATGTACCTAAATTCACATAATAATAATAATAATAATAATAATAATAATAATAATAATAATAATAATAATAATAATAATAATACCGGCTGGTACACCTTTACGCCGCACATATGCATTTTCCTCCTTAAAGTCCTCCTCTACTGGAGAAACCCTGAACTTAAAAACCTGGATCAATTAATAAGTTTCTCAGAAGATGTCACTACCGAAAATTTTGTGATTATGAAGTTGTCAATACCGTGTGGATTTCAACTTGTTTTATTTTCCATTGATCAAGAAGTGTGGACATTCCTTTATAGATGTCTCTACTAAAAAGCTGGTGCAGAGTGAAGGAACTTTTTTGAAGAAATGTTATATTCATAAGTTTTCTTATTACTAAATTTCGTTCTTTCATTTGTGGGTTGGCAATATTTATCTTTTCTTTCCGCCAGTTTTGAATTGAGCCGATCCAAAATTTATGTAATTATTTTATTGACCAATCGTGTCTTTCTTCTTCGATTTTGATGTGTTACTTTTAGCTAGCCAATAAAAGCCTGTGGGTGTGGGTGTTTTATTCATGAAAGGCCTCAAATTTTCCTCGAGGGTATAAAAACTGCTGATTTTCTTGTCTCTCGGCCACATCATCAACATCTAACAGTGTATGGACGTATAGCGGGGGGGGGGGGGGGGGCGGGAGGTGCCTTTTTCTTCAGGCAGCACATCATCAGTAAGGTAATGGCCGCTTAACATCTTTATTTCTTGCTAGCTCAGCAGTTTAACCCGCGGGGAAAGTCCGAAACGTTTACCATGTAACCTATCTCTTAAATATGTAGAATTCCGTATAATATCTTTAACTGTAAATCGTGGATAGAGAGTGCTTTACCCTCTCGAGCTCCCCTTCATTTTGGATTTGTGGTGACTACGTTTTCGTAACCATTTTTCTACTCTTCCTTAATGTGTTAAATTTATTCTGTATACGAGTCACCTCCATAGCTTGAGAATATCCCGTGTCATCGGCCTAATGCCTTTTAGGTTTTAAAATGTGTGTTTTGGCGTGCAAGTTCACGCCTCCATTAATTTTGTATTTTGGGCCATTAACTTAACCCGTTATTTTTCTACTAAGGCCCGGTTGGTTGGGTACAAGATACCCCTGTTTCTTTGTAAGTGTGCCTTGAGGGCAGTTAATGGTACAGTTTGTTGTGGCCTTTGATAGGCTCAGAAAATTGAGAGCGGGTCAGCTCTTTTATATGTGGCAAAAGTGCCTCCAGGAGGCCTGATATGGTTTTTTGGAGCAAAGGCTCCTTGAATAAAGGGGTTTTCTGCCCTTTGGACAAGAATGTACCTTGGTAAAGTTGAGCAGAGAGCTCCGAAATTGTAAAAATTAGGGCTTGAGGCCCAGATTTTTAAATTGTCTGTAAATCTTGGCTTTCCTGGCCTTGTACCTGATTTGACTTTTTGTTATTTGTAAAAGCTTGAAATTTTTGGTGAAAATTGTTAAGCTTTGCTATTTTCGAAAATATAACCTTTAACGCAATTTTAATTCGTATCTCGGCTTTGTAGTTAGACCCATTCCAGCCCGCACCTTCTTTCACCTCTGCATTCCAGGGGTATCCACATAACAAGTGGTAGCAGAGCGTGGTTGAATGGGTCTCACTTAAGCCCCTTTCGACGGGTAGACATTGCATTTAATTTGAACTCTAACAATTTTCTCAGTTGCTGGAATTTTCTTTCCTAATTTTTCTAAATTTTTCAATCTTCTGCCATAATGTCCGGCCCTCGCGAAGTCCTCCACCCAGGCTATTTTCTCAAGAAGGAATTGATTTACGAATTAACCTTTAGAAATGTTCAATATGGAGGCACGGTTGCGGCCGATACCACGTAACTTACGGATTCCCTTGATTTGCCGATTAGTATCCCACCCTTGCTAGAGAAAGGTATCGATGAGGCTTTCTCCACGATCACTGACAACACTACTGAGCTATCATCCGTAGTTAGTTTTTTTGAAGTAGGTGATCCATCCCCAAATCTACTTAAAAGAGTACAGGCTAGACTGTACCATTTTTATTTTAGGGTGAGTGGTCTATTGCTTCTTAAGTTAAATGAACTTCAGGGTAAGGAGGCAAATAATCTTGTAGAACACCTTTCTAAAATGTCCAATAAAGTTAGTAAGTTGTTAACTGGGACAGTTCCTCCCAAGACCGATCAAGCCACTGTTGCAAACATAGCTAATGAGGAGGATTCAACCAAGGGGCTAGAAAGTAGAAAATCCGTAGGAGTCCAACAAATATCTGCCCCATTAGAAACTGAGTCCGGTCGTCGTACATCCATTCCACCATTTGTTTTGAATAATGCACACTCTGAAACAGCTTCTCCGCCCCCTAGGCCTTTACCTACTATGTTACCCGGGTTCAGTAGTTTCCCTCATCCTCTAGCGATTTTGCTTAGGGGTATTTACAAGTTTTTTTGTTAATTCCACTAATGATGTCATTGCATTCTTAAGGTTCTTAGTTTAATTCCAAGATCACGCTCTTGTCCTTTCTCTTTCCCCGTGTCAAACTCTTCAAATTATTTACCCCTACTCCATAGGTGTCCTCTCAGACAAAATAGTAAGAACCATAGCTGATCAATCATCTATAGAAGACTTCCACGCCCACCTGTTAGCTAATTTCATTCCGGCTAGGGCAAGGTCCTATCTAATACAGAAGTATTATTACCGAGTTAAGCGTCTGGATGAAAATCTTGCCGACTTCATCCAAGACATTAAATTCTATACCAGGGTATTTGCTCTTCATTACCCAGAAGATCAAATTGTTCAGGCCATTGTGGAAGGAATTTCACCATCCTACAGCTCATATTTATGTTTCGCGTCGCGTCCGCAAACCTTTGCTGATTTAGAGGCTATGGCTGTTTCAGCCAAAGACGTTAGATATGCGGACACCTTACGTGTCGCGAAGGAGCCCCCTCCGTCCTCGAGTAATTTTGGGCCTCCTCCTCGCCAAACTTTCACAACCCGCAAATGTTATGCTTGTGGGTCGGCAGATCATCTCCGGAACAAGTGTCCTTTGGTTAAATCTAGCGGGACAAGGAATGGAGCAGGGTCATTCCAAGGCTGTTTTAAATGCGGCTCTCCCATATAGCCAAGAATTACCCTAATACTAATAGCACTCCCTCCTGCTCAACTTCTGGTGCAACTTCCACCAATAATCAAAACTGACTAGTGGTTTCGGCTGAGTCGGCAAATTCATCTTTTCAAGGCTCAGCCCCGGTTAAAGCCCCCGAAAGCTTGGAACAGAATAGAAGGTCTTCTAAAGTGGCAGTGGAATGCTCTAAAGAATGTATTAGGATTGCGGCGGATACCCCCGCGCTTGTACCATTTCTCAAAATTGAATTAAATAACGAACCCGACACCGCTCTATTAGACTCAGGCAGTGTTTGTTCAATTATTTCGGCTGAATGGTGCTCTAAATTAAAATCTGTTTGTAAATTTTCTGATTATTGTTCGTCTTCGGTTCAATGCGTTCCAGTGAACTCCTCTCCATTAGGAATTTTAGGTTTCCTATATGCCAAAATTCGCATTTCGAAATTTACTTGGAAAGTATAACTGTTTATGATTAAACACTCGTCTTGCCCTATTATATTGGGAGCGGATTTCATGTCGTTCACCGGTCTTGTGCTCGACATTCAGAGCAAGTCGCGCACTTTCAAATTTGCTAGTAATTTCAATATCCCCTTACTAAAATGTAAATCTGTGCCATATTCATCTGTTTCGCCTACCCAGGATGAGATATTGTTAGATCTAAGACATCTACCTGAGGAGCAGGCTGAATGTTTTCGTAAGTTGTGTCTGTCGTTTCCAGATGTTTTCACCGATACTCTTGGTGTTACTGACCTAATCGATTACAAGATTGAAGTTACGAATTCGATCCCAGTTAGGTTTCCTCCTTACAGGCTTTCTCCTCCTAAAATGAAGGCTCTGAAGAAGATCATAGCTCAAATGCTGAAGCACGGTATTATTCGACCCTCTAAGTCGGCGTATTCGTCGCCTATCTTCCTAGTGGCGAAACCTCAAGGCACCTTCAGGCCTGTGATTGACTATAGGGAATTAAATCGGAAGGTGGTGTTAGAATCTGTGCCCCTTCCCGACCTTCACTCTTGTTTTTCATGGTTTGGAAAAGCTAATTTCTTCAACATTTTAGACCTTAATCAGGCGTACAATCAGATACCTCTAGCTGAAGAATCCAAACATCTTACAGCTTTTGCCACGGATTGGAACTTGTATAAGTACAACCGTGTGCCTTTCGGGCTCCCCACGGGAGCAGCTGTACTTACGAGACTGCTAGACAGGGTCTTCTCCGACATCAAATTCGAGTACTTATACCATTATCTTGATGATGCCATCGTATTTTCTGAGACCTTTGAAGAACATCTAGATCGTCTGAAAGAGGTCCTTAATCGCCTTCATAAGGCAGGGTTAACTGTGAAGTTGTCTAAGGTTGCTTTCGCTAAGCCTTCCATGTCATTTCTAGGCCATACTGTGTCGCCCGATGGTGTCGCAGTGGATCATTCTAGAACACAGGCCATCCGTTATTTCAAACCTTCTAAGGACATCAAAGGTATTGCTAGATTCATAGGCATGGTGAATTTCTTCAGGAAATTTATTTCTAACTTCGCTAACAGAGCGGCGCCCTTGAACTTACTTCGTAGGAAAGGTGTCAAATTCGAGTGGGGGCCTTCTCAACAAGCCGGTTTCGAAGACCACAAATTAGCTCTTTGCAATGCCCCTGTCCTTGCTATGCCTGATGTCTCGAAGAAATTCATCGTCCAAACCGACGCGTCGTCGTCGGCGGTGGCTGAATTCCTTCTTCAAGAGAGTGAACTAGGGAGGCGACCCATCGCCTATGCGTCTAGGACTTTATCGGCTCAAGAAGCCAAGTATTCCATCTATGAACTTGAAGGTTTGGCAGTTTTATTTGCGCTAGGGAAGTTCCGCCTCTATCTGGAACATATCAAGTTCGACTTGGAAACGGATAACCAAGCCTTAAGTTGGGTCTTAGATAGGCCGCGTTTGGGTCGTGTAGCCCGCTGGGCCATCAGAATTTCTGTCTTCCAATTTGATGTGAGGCATATTAGAGAGTCTGAAAATGTTGCGGCGGACGGACTAAGCCGTATGTTTTCTAATGACGTAGAGACCTCTGAACAGGAAGACAGTTCTTCACTTACCGAGTACATACCCTCTGGGGTAAATGCCATTCTAACTGATGCCCCCATATTGTTTAGAGATATTGAAAAATATCAACGCGAAGATCCAGTTCTGGCTCCTATTATGGGAACCCTTTCTTCTGGGGAACATGTCGTCCCTTGTGTGTTGAGGAATGGTGTTTTATGTTGCCCGTCGGGGCATGAGAAGAAAATGAAAGTTGTGGTTCCAGTCGTTCTTGTACTTATGATGTTCAAGTACTACCATGAGACCCCATTAGGGGGGCATTTAGGCATCTTCAAAACCCGCGAAAAGATCCGAGAAATGTTCATTTGGAAAGGTATCGATGGTGAAATCCGTGAATTGGTAAAAGCTTGTGAATCTTGTTTGCTTAGTAAGCCTACCATGTCCACTAATCAAGGGCTATTGTCTTCTCATCAAGCGTCGCCCCCCATGGAACGACTCTATATCTACTACGTAGGCCTCTTCCCCCAATCAAAGGGGAATGCCAACAAATTCATCCTTGTGTGTGTAGATGGTTTCACAAGATTTTCCTGGTTGTTTCCGACTAAGCTTGCTACCGCTCAGTCTCCAATTTCTTGTTTAAATTCAATCTTTGCTTCTTTTGGTCCGTGTCAATATATTGTTTCTGATAACGCTAAAGCTTTCACCTCCAGTCTCTTCCATAAATTCTGTTTTGATCTATCCATCTCACATGTAACAACATCAGCGTACTATCCTCAACCATCTCTGGCTGAACGGGTTAATTGTAATCTGAGGTCGGCTCTAATTGCCTATCATCATGATGATCATTCTAGGTGGGACACATCCCTGCATTGGTTAGACTTCGCTTTGAATTCGGCGGTTCATGAATCTCATAAATTCACTCCAGCTTCATTGATGTTTAAGTTTGTGCCCAACACGCCGCTCTCTAACCTTTGGTCTATTAGTGTTATTCTACCTGAGACAACAGATCCTGATAATATTAGAGATCTATGGAAGAAGGCTAAGACCAATCTTAAAGTTTCTCATGAAAAGGTTAGGGAAAGATATGATCGTGGACGGACGCTCACCAATCTAAAAGTAGGAGATCAAGTCATGATTAAGAACTTTGTTCCCGCGGGCAAGCTTGCCCCCAGATTTCATGGACTGTGCATCATTTTAGATTTCCTTACTCCGGTTACGTTGTTGGTGAGCAATACAGCCACAGAGAGGATATTTAGTGTTCACATATTGCAGGTGAAATCTGTGTAATATCCTCGTTAACTTAGTCATTAACATCTTTGTAAGAGCTTAGTGGGTTATATTTTTTGTAAGGACTTCTGCCCTTGGATTTATTTCACTGTGACTATGTGTAAGATCTTTCCCTCCGGTTATTCTGCTCTCCTTTCCATTGCGGCCATTACCAAGCTCCCGTCTCCTGCTAAACCATACCATTGGCAAAAAAGAAAAATTTCTCATGCCGCTGGCCCCTCTGCCCCTCCAACAAAGATCGTACCCTAAAATAAAAGTCACCAACAAATTCTGACGCCGAGATCTGACTGTTTCAGTGCCACGCAGCCGTTCGTCGCAATACAGCCGCCGAAGTGGGGAAGGGCCCACTCCACTCCCGTGACGTCTTCCTGTGTACGGCGCTCCGGAGTCCATCTCCCGGCAAAGGCTAATGTCCGGCGCACCAACCGCCAGCTTATCTGGGGACTGTAAATAAACTCCGAATCTGCGGGGTCCTTCACCACGACTACACCATTCATAGTGCGGGAGAGAGGTATCTCAGGGTAATTGAGGGGTCCGGAGGACCTCGACTGGACATCGGCAGCGGCGGCTGGTCTTGCAGTCAAAATTATCATCATGTGGTTGGCATTCTACTGCAACGAAGACACTCTAAATCTGGAGCTTAACTAGCTATCCACAAAAGGCCTATGAAATTAATTTTTTTCTGATTTGGTCAAAATTCTTCTAACAATCAACGTTATAGACTTGGCAAATTTCTCTTCAGTTATAAATATTTCTTCCGTGTTCTTCCACCAATCTATTTATAAGGAAATATAAATTTTCTTCTATTGTTGATTAATTTTTTGATGAAACACCAAACCTCTCCTGTGTCACCCCTTGGAAGGACATTTGCGGGGGGAGGGCTGTACCGGCTGGTACACCTTTACGCCGCACATTTGAATTTTCCGCCTTAAAGTCCTCCTCAACAGGAGAAAATCTGAACTTAAAAAACTGGATCAACTAATAAGTTTCTCAGAAGATGTCACTACCGAAAATTTTGTGATTATGAAGTTGTCAGTACTGTGTGGATTTCAACTTGTTTTGTTTTCCATTGATCAAGAAGTGTGGACATTCTCTTATAGATGTCTCTACTAAAAACTATGATCATGCACCCTGGTGCGAAGTGAAGGAACTCTTTTGAAGAAATTTTATATTCATAAGTTTTCTTATTACTAAATTTCGTTCTTTCATTTGTGGGTTGGCAGTATTTATCTTTTCTTTCCGCCAGTTTTGAATTGAGCCAATCCAGAATATCTGTAATTAGTTTTTGACCAATCGTGTCTTTCTTCTTCGAATTTGATGTGTAACGTTTGGCTAGCCAATAAGCGCCTGTGGGTGTGGCTGTTTTGTTCATGAAAAGTCTCGAATTTTCCTCGAGGGTATAAAAACTGCTGATTTTCTCGTCTCTTGGCCACATCATCAACATCTAACTCAGTGTATGGCCGTATAGCGGGAGGCGGGAAACGTCTCTTTCTTCAGGCAGCACATCTTCAGTAAGGTAATGGCCGCTTAACATCTTTATTTCTTGCTAGCTCAGCAGTTTAACCCGCGGGGTAGGTACGAAACCTTTACCATGTAACCTATCTCTTAAATATGTAGAATTCCGTATAATATATTTAACTGTAAATCGTGGATAGAGAGTGCTTTACCCTCTCGAGCTCCCCTTCATTTTGGATTTGTGGTGACTACGTTTTCGTAACCGTTTTTCTACTCTTCCTTAATGTGTTAAATTTATTCTGTATACGAGTCACCTCCATAGCTTGAGAATATCCCGTGTCATCGGCCTAGTGCCTTTTAGGTTTTAAAATGTGTGTTTTGGCGTGCAAGTTCACGCCTCCATTAATTTTGTATTTTGGGCCACTAACTTAACCCGTTATTTTTCTACTAAGGCCCGGTTGGTTGGGTACAAGATACCGCTGTTTCTTTGTAAGTGTGCCTTGAGGGCAGTTAATGGTACAGTTTGTAGTGGCCTTTGATAGGCTCAGAAAATTGAGAGCGGGTCAGCTCTTTTATATGTGGCAAAAGTGCCTCCAGGAGGCCTGATATGGTTTCTGGAGCAAAGGCTCCTTGAATAAAGGGGTTTTCTGCCCTTTGGACAAGAATGTACCTTGGTAAATTTGAGCAGAGAGCTCCGAAATTGTAAAAATTAGGGCTTGAGGCCCAGATTGTTAAAATGTCTGTAAATCTTGGCTTTCCTGGCCTTGTACCTGATTTGACTTTTTGTTATTTCCTAAAGCCTCAAATTTTATGTGAAAATTGTTAAGTTTTGCTATTTTCGAAAATATAACCTTTAACGCAATTTTAATTCGTATCTCGGCCTGACCCATCCCTCCGCTGGCTGCTTGCAGACTGACGGTCCTCCTCGGGACGCTCCGGCCTTTATAGAAGGTCCGGATGCGTGTGTAGGGAATCAAGCACTTCCCGAGAAGGAGCGTCAGCCGGTTTTGCCGCGGAGGCGTTGGGTGACCGCGAGAGGGTAACCCCCCTCTCCATTGCTTTCTTTATTAGTCTCATATACAGTACAAACATATACAAAAGTCTATGCAGAACTGGCCCCCGGCCAGACCGGAGTGTCCATAAGGCGACCGTGCTGTCCGTGTGAACTCGTACGTTGGATGCTCCTGGAAGCAGGTCTTCCAAGGCCCAGGTGGCCGCCATGATGGCCGCTGCCGTTTCTGACGTGTGGATGTTCACAGGCTGGGCAAACGCCTTTGCCCAGCCCTGGTTGTAGGCGGGCGCTACGGCAGCTATGGAATGAGGTGTCGCGTCGGAGAACACGTCCAAGTCCACTGGGGTTTGCATCAGGGTGCGGGGCGTAGCGATGAACTCCGGAGTCAGCAACGCACGGACCCAAAAGGGTTCGGCGCTTAAGATGTGCTTGGGCAGGAAGAAAGGCCAACCCATAACGTAGGAGAGCCAGGAAAAATACCCGGCTATCTGCTGGCGGCCTCTCTCATCTGTGGTGGTGATGCACTTCATAAGCTGGAGGGCTCGCTGCTGCGTGGCATGATGGAGGGTGATCTGTTGTGCCGGTATGTCAATTGTGACGCCAAGATATGTGAGGATGGGTTGCGGCGTGAGGACGGACTTTCTTCTGTTAATGGTGGCGCCCAAGATGACTTCATGATATAGGACTACTTCCTCTGGTAGTGTGTCAGTCCAGGATGATGAGTATATAAGCCAGTCATCAAGGTACACCACGGTTTGCACTTGAAACTCCTGCAGAAGTATCTCGGCGACAGCCATGCCCCATCTTTGCATTATCGAAGGAGCGAGAGCGTGCTCCATGGGCAGTCTGGTCCAAACGTAGGTTCGTCTTTTGTAGCGCACCCCCGATGGGTGACGGGTGGATGGTTTTATCGGTATCTGGAAAAAAACACTCTTGAGATCTATTTTAATGGCTAATGCTGTCGGGGGTATTTGGTGTAGCGCCTGTGCAGGGCTGTGGAGACTGAACTTAGGCTTCTGAATGTATTCAGTCCAGGCACTAAGGTCGTATATAGGGGCCGATAACCTTCGATGTTAGGCCCCTTAAAACAACAAGCATCATCATCATTATCATCATCAGCAAGGTCGTATATAATGCGAGCAGAGTGGTCTTCCTTGGCGACTAAAAACACCGGAAAAGCTGATGTGGAGTCATCTTCCAGGTGGCGTCATTGAAGGATAAATAAACAGACACCACATCAAATTAACCTAATATATATTTTCTTGCAAATAATGTATTTTGAGGTCAATATTTTGAAATAAGACATTATTTGTCATGCGAAAATTCCTCCGGATAATGTTCGTGCATAATGTCATGAGATACAGCAGAGCGAATTAGACGTAATGTTGTTTCGGAAGACAGACAGATATCATTTAATTTTTTAGTATTATCGGTAGACCGTACCCTTCGTTGACGGCGTGATAGTTGGCCATGTCATTGACTTCCGTTTTTACCCTCCATTGGGATGTATTGTTTAAGCAACAGTCTTCCCATACTCTGCTATCCAGTCTGAATTAGCAGGACATAACAAGGACCGGCCAAATATGCGTCCGAACAGTACTCTTCCATTGAGTGTTCTGGAACACGTTACTGTTGAGCCATTATGGTTACACAGAAAATGTATATGGCCTTCTGATATAAAACTGAACATTACGTTGAAACGCTGGGCATTATTTGGTGAGGCGACTAACAATTTGCCCATTATTTTGATTTTAGTGGTTAAGACATACGCACAATCATTAGATACCCATAAATCAATGACTGCCATGCAGAACGTCGGCCTGTAATAAATGGGCAATTTAGTCCTGAATTTGACCCTGTGGAATATCCATATTTAAATTCAGATCAGTTGGTCCAAGAGATTAAGCGTGATTCGGCGAGAAATATAGAGGTACATTCTCATTTTAAACTATTACACGGTTTTAAAATATTTCGCAAATATTATATTATCAGCTCAATAGCATAAAACACATCACAATAGAATACGTAATTTAGTTCCACACAGTGTATTATATATTGAATAACTGAAACTAACACATGCTATCATCATCTCCCTCTAATTCTCTTACCCTCAAAGGCCCAGTTCGTTACTCTCTACGATAACCTATCCACCTCCATTAGCCTCACGTGACACCCCACCACTGAATCACAGGGCTTTCTGATTCCAGATATTTCCAGTGGCTTATACTCTCGTGAAGTATCTGGAAGGCGAGACTTCCCTGTATAAGGCAGGCCGGACGAGTTTGCAAATATTGTACTCTCACAGAAGTCTCCTTATATTGCCCCTTGTTGCTCAGCTGCACAGTCTCGTCAGTTAACACGCAGCACTAACAGCACTGGGTCAACTCTGTTCACACCTGCATGCCACTGAACATTCTCGGTCGGTGACAGAACTGAGCCCACACTGAACCGTTCTGCCGATAAACTGCAATGAGAGAAACGAGTAAGAATCGACAATGAGAGTGATTCGCCGGCGCAGTCGCTACCAACTCCAGCCTTTACATTAAACGTGGTCACCGACCTTGATAGCCGACGTATGGCTAGGTAACAGGTCTTGACGGATCACGATAGACACGGGAGTGGCATTAATCATTGGAGGCCAGACATAATCAAGGGGCAGCTAGAAGGGGAGCCCCACCACCCCTACGTGTCGCGAATATCTTCGGCGGACACATTTCCTGTCCTGAAGGAGGTGCTAGTCGACCTGACACTGAGACAACGGCACCTAGGAGTCAAAGTCTTCGCCACTGATATCGTGGACGAGGCCATATTGGTATTAGAAGCGCTATTGGCGTACGATGCGACTATCGACGTGGGGCGACGTGTGCTGTGGCTTGGTAGGCAAGAGATTACGCTCCGACTACCAGGAACGCAACGCTCATGGAACCCGGACAGACAACCATCGGCATGAAGAGCCGGTGCCAATATCGAATCTGACGATGCGGAATAACAGGATACCCACCGGGTCCGGGAGTTTAATGTGGGAGCCCATCAAGTGCGCCATGCCAAGGCACGACATAGACCAGCAGATTCCGAAAACCGATGTAGGTTCAGACAAGCTTCGGAAGATTATTTCAGACATCCGGAAGGACCTGAAGGCTGGTCAGCACATTGAGCTTAAGGCGATAATCCAAGGGCCCGTATACATCTTCACTGCAATGGGAGGTAAGTTCGGAAGGACGGACAGGGTGTAACAATGTATCGAGCCAGGGACGCCACCCAAATCCGGCGATCACCCTGCAGGTTACACCACGCAAGGAAGATCTGAATCAACCCGATACTGGATGACATGAAGCAGTGAAGAGTCATCCAGGAGTTGAATATCCGTAGTTAACACCAGTAGTCGTTGTGTAGAAGAAGAACGATGAGCTCACTTTCTGCGCCTATTACCGCAAGTTAACTACGTCACGAAGAAGCATTGCTTTCCATTATCCTGGACATGTTGTTTGGAGCGTAGTAGTTCCGGACATTGGACCTCAAGTCCTGGTACCGGTAAGACGCCCTCCGTTCGGAAGAGAAGTAGCAGACAGCTACAGATCAAGGTCGGTTTCAGTTCACCTTAATGCTCTTGATCGCTGCTACGTGTCGGTTACCTTCCCGTCATTGATGAGCCTGTAGAGATTTATCTAACATAGAAAGCCTTTCTCGTGTACCTCGTAATTATCATTAGATGTGGATGCACAATCAGGGAACACATCCAGAAACTCGGGAGTGTGTTACACAGATTTCGAAACCATCGCCTGATACTGAATCCTGTCTACTAACACCTCTTCTAGAAGGTGGTACCCTGCCTATGTCACATCCTGCCGTTGGTAGGAGTAGCCTCGCATTCTGGGAAGTTGGATGGCGTCGGGGACTTTCCGGTGCTGAAGGACAGGTGAAAAATCAGGAGCTTCCTCAGCCTTTGCACATACTATCGCATGGTTATAGACTATTACGCGGCTCACCAATGACAGAAGGCTGTTTCAATATTCGTCAAATTATGAGCCTGCCGTCCGTACCTTGAAGTATTCCCAACACGATATTGGATACCCCAAACCTGGCGGGAAGTTCATCGTGGACACTGACGCCAGTAACGTGGAAATTGGTGCATTGTTGTCACAGGAGCAGGGCGGCCAGGATAAGGTCGCCTTCTACAGTAAAACGCTGTCTAAATCCGAGTGGAATTACTGCGTGGCATGTGGGAA
The DNA here is from genome assembly GCF_040414725.1 of Anabrus simplex. Taxonomy (NCBI): domain Eukaryota; kingdom Metazoa; phylum Arthropoda; class Insecta; order Orthoptera; family Tettigoniidae; genus Anabrus; species Anabrus simplex. Next base: position 1,397,455,016 of record NC_090265.1, read on the forward strand.
ACTGCTGGGCAACGCGAAGACCTTGGAGCATGTGCACAAATAACTGTATTGGCGGCCATTCAACCTGCGCCCCGACCACTCTGCCCTGTCATGGCTTCTGAGCTTCCGTACCCCAGAGGCACGGACGGCTCATTGAATTCAAGACTTTTAAGGTGTAAGACTTCACCGCCGAACACCGGAGATAATGTAACGGTGAATCTATTTCCAGGAGACCACGGCCCAAGATTAATGCACACCGCAAAGGTGGCAATAATAGGCCAGTAAATGGCTAGGAGTGGGATTGAAGTGACCGTGACGTTAATTAAGGTACAGGTGTGAATATGGGAAAACAAAGGAAAACCATCCTCAGGGTTACCTTCAGTGATGTTAAAACCCACTACGTCTCGAAAGCTGGTCCGAGTGACAGTTGCGGAAGTGTTTGTACTGTCATTGTTTTAGCCTGTGAGTGTCAGAATGAACAACTTGTGTGACTGAACAGTGAGAGAGCGCTAACTTGAGTGATATTAAACCTGCGTAATTTTATAGCAATTAGTGTTCGTTAACAAATATCAGAGTAAACGCTCCGAGCCGTGTATATATATATACCTGCTACCCGCCTCTTCGATAATTAAATAACTGCTAAAAGCAGGTGTAACAAGCTGTAAAGTGGCTTGTAAATAAGAAGCGAACATTAAGATTTAGTTCTTGTGAATCTGCTGAAATTGGTGGCTCTTGCGGTGAAAATCAAGGCACTTGTCTGCAAAGAGTAGTGTAAAAAAGACACTCCACTGCAAAGGAATAAAAGTCAAAAATTAATGTGAAATAAAAAGGAAATTTTGTTTTGTTTTCTTACTTTCATCATTTATATTGTTCGTAATATCGCTATTTCTTTGAATCTTCTAACCATCCTATTGAATATTTCTTTTCCTTTATGAGATGGTTTGATTCAAACTAAGACTAAAATTCTACCCAAATTATATCAATTGAGCACGATATTCTTGGGCGATCTAATCACTCAAAGCAGCAGTTCCGAAGGGCCATGGCCTACCGAGCGACCGCTGTCATCCCGAAAGCCTGCAGATTATGGGGTGTCGTGTGGACAGCACGGCGAATTCTTTCGGTCGTTATTGGCGTTCCAAGTACCTTGTTGACTATTACTTATTGTTCGTTTACGAGGTGATATTATTCCAAACGAAGTTTAAAACTACGTTCACATACACTCATTGAAAGTGATACTTTATCACAGGATACTTTTACGGTAATGATCTAGAGTACCAGCTTTTATTTTGACGGTTAACATTTACACTTTTATTTATGGCCTCCGGAGAGGCCTGCTGCAGGTATATCGAGTTGTTTCCTATAGGCGACTTGCGCGTTTGTGTGAATGCAGCCTGCCTGTGATGAAATCTAATGCCGGAAACGTCACATACGCCCAGCCCCGAGCCATAAGAATGAACCAATGAAAGTTAAGGACCTCGAGCCGGTGGGGATTTGAATCTGGGACACCTTAGATCAAGGCTAGACACGCTAAACATTCAGCCATACAGCTGGACAATACTTACACTCAATACTGTAAAGACGCAGGTATCCTAACGTAAATACTGGGAGGTGCACGAAGAAACCAGCCGGACTCGAGCAGATAAAAACAACAAATACAATTAATAAAAGAAATAAGGTATTGAAAAGTCTTTACGTACGAATATAATTTTGTCTTTTACAGTAGGTGTTTAAAATGACCTCATTTTACTTCAATGTACTATTGTGTGCGACCTAACGTATCACACCTATTATTATTATTATTATTTATTATTATTATTATTATTATTATTATTATTATTATTATTATTATTATTATTATTATTATTATTATTATTATGGCTGATTGGTTAGCGTACTAACCTTAGGTTCACAGGGTCCCGGGTTCGATTCCAGGCCTTGTCGGGGATTTTAACCTTTATTGGCTAATTGCACTGGCTCGGGGGCTGGGTGTTTGTACTGTCCCCAATATCCTTGCAACTCACACACCACATTTATAACACTATCCTCCACCACAATGACAAGCAGTTACCTACACATGGCAGATGCCGTCCACCCTCATCGGAGGGTCTGCCTTACAAGGGCTGCACCCGGCTAGAAATAGCCACACGAAATTATTATTATTATTATTATTATTATTATTATTATTATTATTATTATTATTATTATTATTATTATTATTATTATTATTATTATTATTATTATTATTATTATTATTATTATTATTATTATTATTATTAGAGGAACATTACGGCATCAATATTCTCAGAATTTCATTTTTCATATCTTAGTTTAATTCTTCTAACGTCCTTCGATTATTCGCGTACACTTGGATAGGTCATGTGATCGTGGTGGCCACAGTACTTTTGCTGATAGTCCATTCTTCAGTGAATCCCTCATGAATTTACTTGATTGACTCTCGCGAAATGTGGCAGGTTGTTGAAAGAAAACGCACGAATGTTGAATGTGGCGTCAACTGTGCGTAAAATTCATTATGATCAGTATTTACTGTTGTTTGAAATAGTATGGGACGCACAATCCGACTTACAGACACGCCCAGCACACTCAAATTATTTCATGTGTCGTAAAGTGGTTTCACATGGATCTTTATTGAACGGAATACATCTCGTTGAGCACTTCATACATCTGAACCTAGTCTTCACGACTTTCGTACTGAAAATTGGAATGTAGACATAGTCGCCACAGATTCGCAACACTAGGTGATAACGGACGGATGATAAAGTCAATGGAAATGAGGCAGCATCCGTGCCGGTTTTTCGTACTACTCCCGGAATAAGGCACTGTAGTAGTACTACCGCTACTACTACTACTACTACTACTACTACTACTACGACTACTACTCCAACTCCAACGCATTTTCTACAGTTTGGGGTGTCGCGGGTGCGAATTCTGTCGCATATTTGACTTGATCCTGTTATGCAGACGGATGCTCTTCCTGTCGCCAACCCTATGAGGGAGGGATGTGTTCGCTATTGCTGTGGTATGTTGTGTGTGTCTATCAAAAGGAGTGTATTGTGGGAAAAATTCCCAGTCCCAGACGCGATTACCATTCCTGACACGGTTGGAAATCGAAACCCGGGTCATTTGAACCGATGGCCTTGACGCTGATCAGTCAGCCAAGGGAACGGATAATAATAATAATAATAATAATAATAATAATAATAATAATAATAATAATAATAATAATAATAATTTATTTATTTATTTATTTATTTATTTATTTATTTATTTATTACTTTTATTATTTTTATTATTATTTATTATTATTATTATTTATTATTTTTATTACCGGGCGAGTTCGCCGTGCGCGTAGAGGCGCGCGGCTGTGAACTTGCATCCGGGAGATGGTAGGTTCGAATCCCACTGTTGGCAGCCCTTAAGATGGTTTTCCGTGGTTTCCCATTTTCACACCACGCAAATGCTGGGGCTGTACCTTAATTAAGGCCACGGCCGCTTCTTTCCAACTCCTAGGCCTTTCCCATCCCATCGTCGCCATAAGACCTATCTGTGTCGGTGCGACGTAAAGCCCTAGCAAAAAAATATTTTTATTATTAGTAGTAGTAGTAGTAGTAGTCCCGGGCGACTTAGTTGTGCGGTTAGAGGCGCGCGGCTATGAGCTTTCATCCGGGAAATAGTGGGTTCGAATCCCACTGTCGGCAGCCCTGAAGATGGCTTTCCGTGGTTTCCCAATTTCACACCAGGCTAATGCTGGAGCTGTACCTTAATTAAGGCCACGGCCGCTTCCTTCCAACTCCTTGGCTTTTCTTATCCCATCATCGCCATGAGACCTATCTATGTCGTTGCGACGTAAAGCCAGTGCCAAAAAGTAGTAGTGATAGTAATGGTAGCAGCAGAAGCAGTTGTAGAAATGGATTCTGGCTTATCTGAGGTTATTGCAGAGCAACGGACGTTCTATGTCTTCAATTCCATTTTAAAATCTGAAGTCTTGAGCCATTTGCATTGGCTATTATCATGTCGACATATGAATTGTATTACTGTAATGGCGTCTTGCCACTTCACTGCGTAAGAGTTAAAATAATACCATGTGTGCACGAGAGATGGCGGACATCTCGGTGTTGGTCACCGAAGGTCAAACTTCCTGCCACCTGGGAATCTTTTATTTCCTTGACTGTGTTGGTTTTGTTATTTTTGGAGTCAGTAAGAAAAATGGCTTCCCTGCACATTGGAGCAGCGTTTTTGATTTATCAGAGTGTTTTTTAAACGTTTTAAGTGTATCTGCAACTAGCTCACATTTTTCTGTTTGAGTCGTTGATAACTCCAGGTATTTGTTGACACTTTGAGAGCTCCTATATTAGTATGTTATCTTACATTTGAATGTTGCTCTTTCTTATTTTTGATATGCAATGTTTGCTGCGTTGTATGAATGGACTGTGTGCATGTGATCTTGGTACTTGATTGATATGCCTTTTTTTGGTTATGAGACGGTCCAGCATATACAGTATTATTGTGTCTGCTTTGTCGCTTGCTATGAACCATTAGCAGGGTTGCCAATCTGGTGATTTTGTCACCAGATCTGGTGTTTTCAGGAAGGCGTATGGTGACAAAATTTGAATTTTGCGACAAGTCGAAAATATGGTGTTTTTCTTTAAACTTTGGTGACATATTTGGTGATTTTATAATAAAATGTCAATTTAAAAAAGAACTACGGTCATGAGACGTATAACTTAGTAAAATATTATGACCTATCATATAAAATATGATCTTAACATGTTTACGTAAGCGACTCGCTTAACAATAAAACCAGCGCCATTGTCGCGCGTGAGCAAGAGCGCTGGATTTTTAACAGCATCAATGTTGTATTTCCGTGCATTATTGATCTTATGCAGGGTTGCCAATCTGGTGATTTTGTCGCCAGATCTGGTGTTTTCAGGAAGGCGTATGGTGACAAAATTTGAATTTTGCGACAAGTCGAAAATATGGAGTTTTTCTTTAAAATTTGGTGACATTTGGTGATTTTATAATAAAATGTCAATTTAAAGAAGAACTACGGTCATGAGACGTATAACTTAGTAAAATATTATGACCTATCATATAAAATATGATCTTAACATGTTTACGTAAGCGACTCCCTTAAATAAAACCAGCGCCATTGTCACGCGTGAGCAAGAGCGCTGGATTTTTAACAGCATCAATGTTGTATTTCCGTGCATTATTGATCTTATTATTAAGGTGAATAATAGCGCGGTCGACATCATTCTTACTTGTAACAGTTGTAACTGTAAAAGTTAGAATGAATCATGCGAGGAGCCCAGCTCCAGTGCCAATGTCGCTGTGTGATTAAAGATAGTGCGCTGGACTTTTGAGTTGTGATTGTGTGGTAGTGTCTACTTCTTAATTTATGTTAAATGTGTTAATTACAGAGTTAGTGTAGTTGGGAACCATGGGGAAGCCTCAGTATAAACAGCGATTTAGAGACGAATGGCTTAAGGATGATAGGTATAATAAGTGGTTACTAAAAGTAGAAGGAAATGCCACAAAAGGCTTTTGCAAATACTGTAAAACTCAGTAAATTAGGAGACATTGAAAAACATAGGAACACTGCTAAACACCTCAAGGCAGCCGAACCCTTTAGTTCTAATAGGCAGAAAATTTTAAATTTTAAACCAGTTAATATTGAGACAAATTTAGTGGAAGGAAGAACGGCACTTTTCATAGCAGAACATTGCTCGGTTCAAGTGGTTGACCATCTTAGCGAGTTGTGTAAAGTGAATTTTCCCGATAGCAAAGGGATTAATAATTTGAAGTTGCATCGTACAAAATGCACTGTTATAATACAAAACGTGTTAGCTCCTCATTTTGAAAAAGACTTGATAGATGATTTACGTGAAAGTGAAAACGGTTATAGTTTGTTGTTGGATGAAACGAATGATATTTCAGTTACCAAGTTACTAGGCATTGTTATAAGATACTATTCAAAAAGAAAAAGAGAGATTGTCGTGACATATCTACAGTTAGTAGAGTTGTCAGAATGTACAGCTGATGCTATAGTTGAGGCTTTGGAGAAATGTCTGTGTAATAAAGGTTTGGATTTGACTAAATTAAAAGCAATAGGAACAGACAATGCCTCTGTTATGGTAGGCATAAATCATGGCGTGTATGTAAAGTTAAAGGCTAAAGTGCCAAATCTACAATTAATCAGATGCGTTTGTCACTCTCTACAATTGGCAGTTTCACAAGCATCAGGGTGTTTACCGAGGAACTTAGATTTCCTCATAAGGGAAAGTTACAGTTGGTTTTCACAATCATCTCTACGGCAGGTTGTATACAAAGAACTATACGAGACAATAAATGAAGGCGACTCTCCCCTGAAATTAGTACAGTTAAGCCAAACTCGGTGGCTGTCCATCGAAAGTGCAGTGACAAGAATAATGCAACAATGGACCGAGTTAAAAACACACTTTGAAATCGCTCGTCTTAAAGATCGCTGTTATACAGCCGATATTTTATATTCAATGTATAGCGACCCTCAGAGTTACTTGTACTTGTCTTTTCTGAAGCCAATTTTGGTTGAAGAGCAGACCGTAAATAAGAAGTTCGAAAGTCGAAACCAAGATCCTACAAAATTATTAGGTGACCTAATCCTTCTCATTGTCATTATGCACCAAGGTTCTACTGCCCACTGACAAAGTATATGTCCTGAAAACAGAAATGAATAATCATCTGGACCCAAAGCCCTATCTAGGTTATGATTTCGAAACTAAAGTATCATCGTCCTCGCTTTCTGAAGACCAACAGAAACAACTACGCGATAGATGCGTGCAATTCATTGTTGAACTTATCCAACAATTGAGGCAAAGATTACCTGAAAATATAGGGATCCTTGAAAAAATGTCTCTCTTTTCGCCCGAAAATTGTTTAAGGCCTTTTAAGTTGCAAATTATTGATATAGCACAACTCTTTTATGCTGACAATTATGTTATTGCGAAAGTAGAAAACCAGTGGAGAAATCTGCATCATATCCAGTGGACTGAAGTTAAGGACACTGTGAAATTTTGGGCAGAAGTTGATATGTATAGGGGTTCAACTGGTGAAAATCCTTTCAGCGAACTTGCAAATTTAGCTATATCGACTCTCGTACTTCCTCATTCTAATGCGGATGTAGAACGAGTGTTCAGCCAAGTCAATATAACTAAAACTAAACTGAGAAATAGAATGTCAATACAAACTCTCCATTCGGTCTTGTGTGTAAAATTTGGATTGAATAGGACAGGGAAATGCTGTTATACATACGATCTACCGAAAGAAGTACTCCAGAAAATAGGCACATTAGAGTCATACAACTATCCGGGTCAAGTACCCTCAACTTATACAGATCAGCCATAAATAAACAAATATAGTACAGTTTTTAATTTGTGTATATAGTTTGCAATTAAATACACTTATGTTAGGATTACGACAATTGATAACACGCAGTGAACATTTTATTATTATAATAATTCCAGTGTTTGAGTGTGACTTGTATTCAATTGATAATATGGCTATAATATAGGCTTGACCTAACTTTACAAGAGGACACCATTAGACTTACTAAACTTTAGAGGCAGAACAGCACAACTGAAAGGAGGTAAGTGTAAATTTAATGCATTATCTTACTACATCTGGAGAATTTATAGAGTTTTCAAATCCAGATCTGGAGATTTCTGGTGTTTTTCAAATCCATATCTGGTGATAATGAGTATCTAGGAGTTGGCAACCCTGACCATCAGATTGTGATTGCCTTTCGTGTCATCGCGAGAACACTCTTGCCTTGTACGAATCGTGGTCGTGATGGGAATACTTTGGTACGCTGGATTTCACGGTGTTGCTGCCGTATTCCTCGCGCACGTTCCTGTTCTCACCTGAGTGACCCTTGGATGACCTTGGGGTCGCAATATTTGTGATGTTGTATTATTGTTGGATCTGTGTGCCTTGTCTTGTTTTTGCATATCAGTGCCGAAATGTATGGTGGTGTCGATGAGTGATTGGGTGTGGTAGACTATTCGACTATTCATTTCAATTTTATGTTTTTATGCGGATTCTAGGCTTGTAGTTTTGTACCCGTGTTGGCTTCTCACAATATTATTTCTTTTTATTGCCAGCTCGTTTAATTTATTTGGTCCCACCGTTTTTCGCACTGTCTTGATCTCAGTCATTTGTTTTGTTTTGTCACTAACGAGTGAGCTCATTTACTTTTCTTTTAACTTCCTGGAGCTCTCGGAACATATATTACCTTTTGCCTATTCCTTGATGCCGGGATCGGATAACAAAGGTGATGGATTAAAAAAAAAAAAGATGTGATGTATGCGGGTGGTTGAAATTACCTTTTTCGAGGGATAACATATTCCCAGGAAAGTGTGACCTTCGTGGCTCTGTTTTACAATGACTAAAAATTACCCCTTAGTGCGATTGTGTGAACAATTTCAAATTATCATAGGGATTGCTCTCATGTTCATGTTGTTTAATCCCACTACGTTGAGAATGACCAGGATACTATTCAAACGCCGGCGATTGTAATACGGGTGTGTGTATACGGTATGTGTTCCTATCACTATGCTTCTTCTAATTCAATTCACCTTCTTTTAATTTTGTTTCTCCTCAGTTGAATAAACCTAGTTGGTTAGTAAGATGCAGGAAATGCTCGATACATTGGAAACCAAAATGCAAGATAGATTAAAAAAGGAAATAAAAACTCTACAAAATGAATTAGAGATACGCATCCAATCGACAAATGTAACCAAACCTAAGGCTCCAACTCCGCCGACACCTAGGCAGCAAATACCTACACGAAATATGGATAATGAACTTGCAGCTCGGAGTCATCAAGAGATGGAGGAAGAGAATCAGGGAACAAGAGGTAATGCGATCATGGTAAAAGAACGGACTGATTCAAGAAATTATGAGAAAATTTCTACGAAAGAATTTGCTGAAGAAGGTAGGAAGGTACAGGACATAGATCAACAAGATGAAAACAATCAGATTCCATGGACAGATATGAGATCAATAAGAAAACGTACGTCAGAGATTAGAGGAACTAGGGAAGATCAGGATGGCAATTTTAAGGCCGCGGAAAAAATCGGGTGGCTATATATATATATATATATATGTAGAATACATCCCACAATGCATAAAGAAAATTTAGTGGATTATATGAAGAGTAATGGAATAAAGGAAATCATGGAATGCAATCAACTGGAATCCAAAGGCTATAGCAAGTCTTTCAGAATTGTCCATTTGACAGTCTCAAACCGCTAAATAACCCTGATTTCTGGCCAAAAGACGTATTAGTTAGACAATACAATTTTCGAGGCTCAAGGTACCATTGCGTCATCCTGGAAAACAACCACAGGATCTCCTACAATGGTAACGTGCGACAATAAGGAAGAAATGACATCAATACCGCTCTGCAGTATTGAAGGCCTAAAAATCGCTACCTCAAAAATGCCGATCATATTAACTCAGGACATCAAAATATTAACAGAAACTTTTCTTACAGAGAATATTAACACTTTTGGTTATTACAGCATACATACCCTAGCTAAACAATATCATTTTGGAAGACCGATTGGGGGAATAACATGCATGTTCAAAGCATAACTGGCCCCGTGAACATTACTTATATATCGCACAATGTGATAGTTATTAGACTTAAATATGTAACCATTATTGCTGCCTACTTCCAACCAGATGTCCAACCAGAAGTCATTATAGAATCACTAAGTGTAGCTATAAACAAAATTAATAACGAGGCAGTGACCTTAGCAGGATATTTAAATTTTAGAAAAGATAAGCCATTAAGGGAAAGCAATCTAGTTATCTCTTATTTGCAGGAAAATGGTTTTAAATTAATCAACTCTAACACGAATCCAACATACTTCTGTTACAATGGCAGCAGTACAATAGATATGTTCATAATAGCGTAATTGAAGTTCACTCGTGGAAAATAGAGGACAGATGCTTAATAAGGAAACACATTCCAGTAACAGCTACATTTAAGACAATACTCGGATACAAGTCTATAAAACAGAAACATCCGGGAAATTTCTCACCGAGAATTGTAATAGAGAAGCCACCAACTTTGGAGGAACAAAAGACACTTATGCAGAACATACTTCAGAAACCGTTAGATGAAGAAACTAAAGACATAGAAGAAAAACTCAAACAAGCTCTTATACCAATCAGGAATAGCACCAGGCGAGCTATAAAGTGGTTTGACCAAGAGTGCTACAATCTGAGGGAGACGGTCCTTGAATGCCTACATAAAGCAAGAGAGAGAATTGTAACCCGATTGACATGAATCTATATACAGTAGAAAGGAGAAAGTACAAGCAGCTTTTGAAAGAGAAAAATTCATTCATTGACAGGGAAGCAATGATAATTGCTGAAACAGCTCGCAAAAACCCATCCCATTCGCAAACTGCTCGAAGACCTCATTTCCCAAATGACATCCCAATGAAAACTTGGACAGATCATTTTTCACGCATCTTGAACAGAGAAAACCGGCCGGTGGCTATGGAGATGAAAGAAAATGCGGATAAACACACGGAGTTCCAATATTTCACGGAAGAGGAAGTAAAAGCAACCATAACACAATTGGCAAATCGAAAGGCAGCGGGTCCAAACGGTATTCTAAACGAACATATAAAATTGCCTATGGAAGCGTTTTAAGAATATGGGTGACATTATTCAACATCTGTATGGAAAAAGGAAACACTCCCTATGAATGGAGAGAATCCAATATTAAAATCCTTTACAAAGGTAAAGGAGATACGAGATATCCAGATTGCTACAGAGGCATAGCGCTAGAGAATAACCTGTTAAAACTATTTACCAGTTTACTGAAAAGGAGAATGGAGGACGAAATCAATGACAAGATTCCTGACCAACAATTTGGTTTCCGGAAATGATGATCAACACTCCACGCTGTAACAAATTTGTTGGATAACATAGATGAAACTCTACGACACACTAAACAGAAATTCTATGTTGTCTTTGTTGGCTTGATAAATATGGAAATTCTAATACACAATCTAGAGCTGTTGGTAGGAAAAAATAACAAATTGGTGACTTATAAATAAATAATATACTGACCTCTAACAGAATGATGCTGGATGATGGGACAACTAGGTCAAAAAGCATCGCTCAGACAAATGGAGTCTTACAAGGAGACTCATTAAGCCCACTACTCTTGAATGTAATCACTTCTGATATTGCCACTAAAATAATACCTGGGAACTCCCCAGTAGTACTATACATGTATGCTGATGACATGGTCTTAGGATCCAACAATAAAGAAGAACTACAGATAGTAATAGACAACCTGGAGGAATGGGCAAAGGAAAATGATTTTACTATTAACGTTAACAAGACGGTACAGATGGTCTTTAGAAAGGGTGGAATATTAGCCAAATCAGATAACATACTTTTCAGATATGAGAAACTGGAAATTGTAAATCATTTCAAATATTTAGGAATACATCTACAAACAATCAGAACGTCATTTAGAATACATATAAAGGAAAGAACATTAGCAGCTATTCGTAGCATTCAAGACATCACCAATCCAGAGTTACTGGACATTTAAACAGCGTTATTCTTATTTCACGCAAAGATAACACCGATCGTAACATACGGCATACATTTAATTCGGACACACCTTACATCTAGAGACCTCGAAACATTAGATCGTGTAAAAGCAAGTTTCTTGAAAAGGACACTAGCCGTTTCAAAATTTACTCCTACAAGATTACTTTATGAACATACAAAGGAAACTTTCTTCATCGAGGATCTTAAACTAAAATTGCATCTACCAACAACCAAAGCTTCAAAAAAACACCTAAATGATAGGAAGGAGAAAAGGGCAAATATCTGGGAGGACTTTGATTGCACCGACGCAATGATAAATAAGGAATGGACTCAAACAAACTACGCTCTTAGACACACAGTGACTCGGTTTGCTGTGCATGGATTTCATCATCATATATGTAAAATAAAGTCCTTTCACGCACCGGATGAACACTGCTTTTGTGAACTTTGTGGTAAACAACGTGGGAGATATCACGTACAGGACTGCTTCAAACGAACAAATTCTGTAGTGAGATATGGTCAAGAAAATTAATTTGTGTATGTATTCATTGGCCATTGGCTGTAATATATCTACTATTATTGAAAATGAAAATGAAAACCTACAACCTGTTTTCCAGTCATTGACCGGGTCAGGGATGTAATGAATGAATCATATATAGGCTATTATTACGATGGGGTCGCCACTCCCAAAGTGATTTAGTAATGACTGATAGATGCTGTGAAATGAGAATGGAGAGTGTTGCTGGAATGAAAGATGACAGGGAAAACCGGAGTACCCGTAGAGAAAAACCTGTCCCGCCCCCGCTTTGTCCAGCACAAATCTCACAGGGAGTGACCGGGATTTGAACCACGGTATCCAGCGGTGAGAGGCCGACGCGCTGCCGTCTGAGCCACGGAGGCTGTTATCTATTATTATTATAATTCTTCTTTCATTCTTGTAGCATTTGGACTCTTAACTGCTGTAAGATTAGAGCCAGATTTCCAGCTCGGGACCTTAGTTTATCGGCCTTTCCCGGTCACGGTCCATGGATTTGTATCCGCATATTATATTCCGCCGATGTTTTGGTTTCTATTGTTTATCGGGGAGTTTCCTTGCGAGTGGGGTTTGGTTCAGTCTTCTTTAATTTAAGGTGTGCTGTTCTAATATCATTTTGAATATCAGATCGTTAATGAAAAGAAAGAATTGAAAATGCAAAACACTATTGTTCAACGTGTGGTGGTCGAACTAGTTATTGGATCTATTATAGTTCTGTACATAGAACTATAATACACGGAGCAACTATAGTGTCACTAAATCCAATCAGAAATTGACAAGAATACCTGTCATGCGGCGATACGTTAATGTGATAAATACCACTTCCGTGTATTCTGTTGGTATTGAGTGGTACTGTGTGACTCTCAAGTTATGCGCAGTGTTAGTGCAGCTGTGTTGATTAATGTGGTAGGTCTGATTAACCGCAGTCCCAAGTCTGACAGTGGCGCTCCATCCGGCCGGACAGAGAGTAATGGGTGTCCCATTAAGGGACCTCGCGGCGGCGGCGACGCCCGCCGTGACGGCTAGCAATTCGACGCGACAACGACGGGACGCAACCAGTCAATAGGCCAGTTATCATAACACTTTCACCTACTGAGTGGATCAGCTTATAAGAAGAAGTTTACAAACTACGGTACGGTTGACTGATACAAAGAATGAGTGGGTTTTTATTATGAGAAGTCCGGCTCCATGGCTAAATGGTTACCGTGCTGGCCTTTGTCCCGGGTTCGATTCCAGGCAGGGTCGGGGATTTTAACCATCGTTGGTTAATTTCGCTGACATGGGGGCTAGGTGTATGTGTAGTCTTCATCGTCATTTCATCCTCATCTCGGCGCGCAGGTCGCCTACGGGAGTCAAATCAAAAGACCTGCACCTGGTGAAAAGAACATGTCCTCGGACACTCCCGGCACTAAAAGCCATACGCCATTTCATTATTATGAGAAATGACGTAGGTTGAAAATTGTTATAATAGGCTGCTTAACCAACGCGATAAATGCGTCTATGGTTCATCCAGAGGGATGAAGGATGAGGGTTCGATTTTCCTCCAGGATGTCTTCACCTGGAGTGGCACATAGCCTGGAGATTTACTCAGCCTATAAAAATATGTTCATTCCTGGAAGCGAAGATGGCCGGGCATTGTTATAGTCACTCGATACCAACTGTGATGAGGTTACGGGTAGTGGTCTTCATCTTCCACTCTTCCAGGGGCATTTCTTTATGCATTTATTTTTTATGACCGAATGTGGTGAAGTTAGGATGCATGGTTTTCTATTTTACCTACCCATATTTGAACGTCTCGTTTAGCAGGTGAGTAGGACGTAAGGTTAGGATAATGTAGCTGTAAGCTTACATTCGGGAGATGGTGGTTTCGAATCCCACCATAAGCAATCTGAAGACGATTCTCAATGGTTTCCCATTTACACACCAGACAAAGGCTAGTTTGTACCCTAATTACGGCCTCGGTAGCTATCTTCCCTATCAAAGCCGTTTCCCGGCCTTCCATCAGCGAAAACATTCCATTCATAAGTGCCACGTTAAATCACTATCAAAAAGAAAGGAATAGAAGCATCACGCTTTACAATGATTATCTACGGATATATTAACTTATATTGTAAGTTACACTGATCATTACACTGATCATTCATACACTCACGTTCATGTACATAAAATAATTTGAACACTACAATTGAACCTATATGAATATTGGGAATCTAGCAATCTTGTTTAAACACACATAAACATACACGTAATTTTAGATACGGTTCTACACAATCATAATATAGGTCTAAATATACGAAAATAGCACCCTCACGTTCGATTGCCATTCATATATAGTCAGCTGTACAATTCACACGTTGGTAGCCTCCGCAAAACCATTTGAATTTATTTACACATAAACATACACGTGGTATGTCAGCATAGTTTCAATGTGTCAGATTTCTTCTTCTACAAACGTCATTCAGTATCTCTTAATTTGTGATCCACTCTGATCATCTCGCTTTTAACATTCATTGTTAACACCATATTTCAAGAGCTTTTTACGGTGTGATATTTATTGTGTGCACGAAAGTTTCCATCCAGTAATATCAGTTCATGTAAAAGAGGATCATGACAATTGAAATTACGATGGGAAACAATCTTCTAACTAGCAATTTTGACCCGAGTTCATATGGGTCGATTATCGTAAGTCGTTGTAGATGAGGTCTAAGGTAAAAATCACTTAATGAGAAACCCTCCACTTTGCCTGAAATTACAGTTGTGTTGTTATAACTTGTTGATACCTAACTTTCAGAAAACGTTAAGATCCGTCGTAAATATGACATCGAATTTTTCCATGAATATAATACTCCCTTCACTCACACTGTCGTACAAAAGTAAAAATCTGAGAGCAAGCCAATTAACTGCATAGACTTCCACCATTATTTTGATGTTGCCCGCCGTTTTAATGTGTGGTTTGGGAGAATCAAGTTAGTCTAGTCTCACTCGCAAGTGACGTCACTGAGTGGGCCCTGCCCTCTCGTGACTGCTAGTGACCAGTCAGCGACAGGCTATGTGCGCAAGGCAAGCCCCGCTGTCACCAATACAGCCGTCACTAGTCGAAGACCTGCCTTATACCTCGAGAGGATCCTAGAACTTCCTAATTCCAGAGACTGAAGGGTATTCTAATCTCCCGAAGTATCTGGAAGGGTCAGGATCCCTATATAAGGCAGGCCGGACGAGATTGCAACGGTTCAATGTGACCTCAGTCCTGCTATCGACCGAGGCGGTTCAGTGGCGTGCAGCTGAGGACAGGGTTGATCCAGTACTGATACTGCTGCGTGTGAACTGACGGAACAGTGCAGCTGAACGGTGAGCGATAACGGAAGATAACCGCAGTGAGTGTGCGAACTTTATAACACCTACAGACTTCTAAGATTTATGTTTCTGAGATATACTGTAGCTATAGTATTTCTAAAAATTCAACACCCTTGTCACTCCGTTTTCTTTCAACAACCTGTCATATTTCTCGCGAGTCAATCTCGTGAAAGTGGACCATCAGCAAATGTATTGTTTTCAGCAGTATCACAGGACCTATCCATTTGTGCCTTTTATCTACTGGGCAGATATAGCAAAAATGGGAATTGCATTTATAGATTTAACGGATGGAGAAATTAGGAGGAGGATTGTCTTAGTGTATTCACTATGTGAGAACAGTTGAGGGACTCCCTTGGATTTTTGTTAAATGGTGTTTCTAATAAACAGTCCTACCAAAAATTGTACCCTTCCTCATTATCTCCCCTTATCAGCACATCATTAACTCCTATCACGTTTAAACGTGACTTCTTTTTCGAACCAGCCAGTTTTTATTCTCCCATAAGCAATATTAATAATCAGAGCTCCTTATCGAATTCCGTTTCGTTCACCAAGTTGTAGCCAATGAGTCTCTAGACTGCGAAATCCAAGTGGGTCTCCACCACTTCCATAGGTCCGAGGCTTGATTTACACATTATGAGTTCGTAGAAGTTTTGTGAAATAGGATGCTACACTTCTACATAATTCCAGTGAGAATTTTTCCTTTAAGGGTTTAGAGACATCCGATAGATTGTATATTCCTAGCCGCCTGAGCTTAAGAAGGGTTACGACTAAGAATAGGTCCTTGATGCCCACTCCTGTTCCATAGCAACAGGCATCCTGACTCTAAGGGTCGCGTATTAGGCAACTCAGTCTGTGTCCATAGTTCACGGACTAGGACTTGATTACAGTAACCCACGGCGTATTATTACTTCCCCTGTTAACCATGTGATCTTGCCGTGGTACGGAAGCTTGCGTGGCCCAGTGAAGCAGATAGAAGAGCTGCAAGTGCAATGAAATCGGATGGGTATTTGTCGAGAGACCAGACTAACGAATGGTTCATCGAAAGGGGGATAAAAGCCTTTCAAAACTTGCAAGGGCGATAGTCCAGGTATCTGACTGATATGACCTTGTAATAACACTCAGAGTGGCTTAGTCTGTTCATAGCGTTGCACGGCTGAAAGCAACGGGAAACTACAGACGTAACTAAATCCCGAGGACATGTAGCCCTTTCCGTATGAATGATGTATTGATGATGGCTTCCTCCCGAGTAAACTAACTCCTATTCAGATCTCCAGGTGGGGACTACACGAGTGGGGATAAACATGAGGAAGATGGATACTGACAATCTGCGAGTCGGAACGTGGAATGTTAAGAAATTTGAATCGTTTTGGTAGGTTAGAAAATCTGAAAATGGAAATGGATAGACTAACGTTTGTTGTAGTTAATTTAAGTGAAGTACGTTGGCAGGAAGAGCAGGAATTTTGTTCAGGCGACTACAGAATTGTCAACACAAAATCCAGCAGGAAAAATGCAGGATTAGCTTTAATAATGAATAAGAAAATAGGGCAACGGGTAAACTACTACGACCAGCATAGTGAAAGGATTATTGTTGTCAAGATATACATCAAATCAATACCCACTCTGCTGGTCGTCGTAGCAGGCCTATATGCCTACTAGTTCAGCGGAAGATGAAGAAATAGAAATAACATATGAAGAGATATGATATTTAGTACAATATGTAAAAGGTGACGACAATCTAATTGTTATTGGACACTGGAATTCAGTGGTAGACCAAGGAAGAGAAAGTAATACAGTAGAATAATATGGATTGGGACAAAGGAATGAAAGAGGTAGGTGTCTGGTTGTATTCTTCACCGATCATAACTCAGTCGTTGCTAATACATGGTTCAAACGCCACATACGACGGCCGTATACGCAGATGAAGCCTGGAGACAATGGAAGGTATCAAATAGACTTCATTATGATTAGGCAAGGACTCAGGGACCAGATGTTGGATTGTAAAACTTTCCCAGGAGCAGACGTGGATTCTGACCACATCTTTTTGGTCATGAAACTCCATCTGAAGTTAAAGAAATTGAAGTAAAGAAGGCCTGCAAAGAGATGGGATCTAGACAAGTTGAAAGAAATGAGTGTGAGAGATTGTTTCGAGGAACATGTTGCACGAGGACTAAATGAGAAGGCTGAAGGAAGAGTAAGAATGGACAGTCATGAAGAATGAAGTCACTAGGACTGCTCAAGAAATGTTAGGAAGAAAGGAAAAATCATCTAAGACTCAACGGATAACTCAGGAGATACTAGACCTGATTGATGAACGGCGAAAATACAAGAATGCAAAAAAAAAATTAAGAGGGCAAAAAAGAATACAGGCTATTAAAGAATGAAGCAGATATAAAATGCAGGGTAGCTAAGGAAGAATTGCTGAAGGAGAAGTGCAAGGTTATAGAATGTTGCATGGTCCTAGGAAAGGTAGATTTTGGATACCGAAAAATTAAGGAAACGTTTGGAGAAAGGAAAACTAGGTGTATCGACGTTAGGAGCTCAGACGAGAATCCACTTCTAGGGAAAGAAGAGAACGCTGAAAGATAGCAGGAACATATGCAACTGTTGTGTCAAGGTAAATACTTAGTTGATATGGTTCTGGAACTAGAAGAAACTATTGAAGCTTATGAAATGGGAGACCCAACTTTGACAAAGCTTTGCTAGATCTAAATAGGAACATGGTACCTGGAATTGATGACATTCCCTGAGAATTACTGACTGCTTTAGGAGAAACCAGTATGGCGAGGTTATTCCATTTATTCTGTAAGACGTATGAGATAGGAGAAGTGACATACGATTTTCGGCAGACTGTTGTTATACCTATTCCCAAAAAGCCGGTGCTGACAAGTGTAAAGCTACCGCACCATTAGTTTAGTATCTCATAACTGTAAAATTTTAAAACGTATTCTTTAAAGAAGAATGGAAAGACAAGTTGAAACTTAGTTGGGAGGAGACCAAGTCGGCTCCAGAAGAAATGTCGCAACACGCGAAGCAATCCTGACTTCACGTCTGATCGAATTAGGAATGGTAAGCCCAAGTACATGGCGTTCGTTGATCTATAAAAGGCATTCTATAATGTTGATTGTACCAAGCTCTTTGAGATTCTGAAGGTGATCAGGATCAGATACCGAGAACGAAGAATTATCTACAATATGTATAAGAATCAGTCTGCAGTGATATGTATCGGGGGATTTGAAAAAGGAGCAGCAATCCAGAAAGGATTGAGGTAAGGCTGCAGTTTGTCCCCCCCGTTTTCAACTTTTATATAAAAAAGGAAGCAAATGAAATCAAAGGGTAACTTGGAAAGCGATTCACAGTCCAAGGAGTGTAAATTTGCCGATGATATAGTTATTTTATCCGATACCGCAGAAGATGTGGGGAAATTCCTGGTTGGTATGGACAGAGTCTTGGATAAGAAGTAGGTACACAATGAAAATAAATAATAATGGAGTGTAGTCGAATAAAATCAGGTGATGCAGGTCTGAAAGGAAGTAGATGAATATTGTTACTTGGGTAGTAAAATAGCCAACGATGGCAGAAGTAAGGAGGACATACAATGCAGACTAGCACAAGCACGGAAGTCTTCCCTTAAAAAATAAATATGCTCACCTCGAACATTGGTATAGGAATTAGAAAGATCATTTTGAAGACTTTCGTCTGGAGCGTGGCGTTGTATGGAAGTGAAACATGGACGATAACCAGCTCAGAAAGAAAGAGAAGGGAAGGTTTTGAAATGTGGTGTTACAGAAAAATGCTGAAGGTGAGATGGGTAGATAGAATCACGAATGATGAGATACTGAATCGAATTGGTGAGAGAAGAAAGATTTGGCTAAATTTGATGATAGGAAGAGACAGAATGATAGGGTACATTTTAAGACATCCAGTTCTTGTTCAGTTAGTTTTTGAGGGAAGTGTAGGTGGTAAAAACGGTATAGGTAGACCAAGGTATGTATATGACAAGCAGATTATAGCAGATAAATGATATGGTAGTTACTTAGAAATGGAAAGTTTACACAGGGTAGGGTGACGTGGAGAGCAGCATCAAGCCTGTCTATGAACTCATGACCCAACAAGAACATTATTATTATTATTATTATTATTATTATTATTATTATTATTATTATTATTATTATTATTATTATTATTATTATATCAAACGGACAAAAGGAAAACATGTACACTGCCAGTATAATGTTCCCCTGCCGCAGTGAGAGTAGGAGAACAGTCAAGACACAGAATGGGTGGTCAGTTGAGGGAGATGCCCTGTTGCTATGGAAATCGTTAGCGTCAGCGTGACCTGTCCATTCCCTCGCACCATTTCTACATTGACATTGTCGAACTAGCCTGATGTTGACGGACGACCATTGCCCGCTTCGTCTTTCACAGTCGGTGTAACACAAAAAGAACTCGTGGCCCCAATTCCACACGTGATAAATAGGTTTCACATCCGCTCCATATACAGACACAGTACGTAGGTGGAAAGCTCTGACTTTCTCAATCACTAGACGCACGTCCCTCCTTTACTATTCATTTGGTACCACGGGCATTTTCTCTTGTTATTGCAGGTACTTTCAGTTGCATTGTCAAACATGTTTGTATGCTCTACAAGAATGGGACAGCATATTAGGAGTTTTATAAGCAGCAACGGCACTCGTGGCTACTTAGCAGAGCATTAAAATTACGTAGTTTCTAGCTCATTTTAACTATATTATGTTTACAGAGGAAGCTAGTGAATGATTCTAGAGTTTCATTTGTTTTAACGATGATGACTGCATTATCTGGCTAATTTCCAATCATTGCCACTTGAATTTAACAATCTATATAACCAACTACTATCTTGTTCCTTAAGGGTGCGAAAGCAGAGAGCTACGAACTATCTACTTCCACCGTAATGTTGGGATATTGAATCTAATCTATATACTATTTAACTTCATAGGCTTTGTTATAACACTTTCATACTTCTGGCTACGTAGAGTACGTGGTTATTAAGCACAATGCTGTACCCCATACGTAATTAGAATATAAATACGACAATACTGTTAGTAACAAATACCAATCATATGTTTTCGAGACGACAGAATATCAGAAAGTTGTCCTGACATTAGGCTTGAAACAAAACAGCAAGTGCACCTAAATGACAAATTCAGAGTATGTCGCGATGTTTCCGAATTCACTTTGAGTTTGAGGTTTCTTTTTCTATCTATGTGTATGATTTTGAAGGGAAAACTACGGGAGTGTTCCAAACAAACTTCATATGTAGAATGTATCTGTTAATAGATTATTTTATGTACAATCACTTCAAAGATCCAGAATAAACCGGGAGCTTATAGGAAGCATGGAACAAAAACTGAAATAACTTTGTTAATATTTTGTTTACAAAGAAAGAAAGCAGAACATTTAAATGCAATTATAAGCAACTATCGTTTCCTGCAAGTTCACGAAAAGACGAATATTTTTTAATATTAAAATTTACTTCGGGAAGACAAAGATTTGCAATGTCTTCTGTGGCAACTTAGATTACGTCCATTCTTCACATTTGCCAAGAATTGTACTAAATAAACTTCAGCAGATATGTGTTTATCAGTGCTTGGTTCCTGAACAAATTATCCCTCCTTATCAATCCTTTCCCTTGCCTGCCGCAGAATTTTCGAGCTGACCTATCTTCCCTTCAGCATCGAACTTACTTCACATTGTGTAGTCCGGTCATACAAACTTAATAGGAACCGTTTTTATAGTTTCCTAGATGATGCTAACCTATTCTGTCACGCAATCTTATTAAACTCTGAGTTCTAATGTGACAATGTGGGTGAACGTTTAAAATAAAATAGTTGACGCACAAGCAAATTGGGCTCTTTGACGTTGACGTTAATCTTTTAACCAAGCGAACGGCTGCGCGGTTCGGGTCACATAGCTACGAGCTTAGACTCGGAAGAGAGTGGGCTCGAACCTTACTGTCAGCAGCCCTGAAGATGGTTTTCCGTGGTTTCCCATTTTCACACCAGACAAACGGTGGGGCTGAATCTTCATTAACGCCACGGTCGATTCGTTCGTACTCGTAGCCCTTTCCTATCCCATCGTCGTGTTGGTACGACGAAAGCAAATTGTGTAAAACTTGTCTTGAATATTTTCAAGTTCACAAAACGTGACGAATTATGAGACGCCCATACTAATCAGGCTTACGCAAGTTTAATTCTAACGAGCGATTTGTATAATGTATGTAATGAACTAGCGTCATTCAATTATCAAGAATGTTTAATGATAAAACCTAAAGTCACTTTTTCAGTACGGTTAAGAGGAGAGGCTTTTACTAATAATAAGATAGTTAAATGTATATATATATAAATATAAAATAACACATCCTGACTGACTGATTCATCATCGCCGAACAGAAACTGCTGGACATAAAGAATGTAATTTGGGGGGTACATTTATTTTGGAGTGCAGGTGCTCACCAAGGGAGGATTTTGGATATTCCTTCGCTGAGGGGGTGAAAGGGGGTTGAATTTACTAAATGAGCATATCTATAACTCATAAACTTAAAAGTTACAGATATAAAAACTGGTATTTAGAATTTCCTTATAAAAGGAGACATGAATGTTTTTGTTTTGGCGAAATCTCGTTAGGGGGGGGGGGTGAAAAGGAATGAGGAATGTGTTCAATACCTTTTATGAAGACACTTATATAAAAAATGAAGGTGTTGCAGACATAAAAATTTGTATTTGGAGTCTCCCTTGAAAAAGAAACACGCATTTTTTTTTGTTCTTGGAAAATCCAATTAATGGGGGGTGAACAGGAATTCTCCTGTCTACGTCTGCAGTATATTTTAGAAACTTAAATTGTTACAGACGTGAACATTGATATTTGGAATCTCCTGTAAAAGTACAGAAACATAGATAATTTATTTTCGGAAAATCCACTTAAGGGGAACTGAAGGAGTGAGTGAATTTAAATATGAGAATATAAACAAAATACCTCATAAACTTAACAATATACATACGTGAAAACTGGTATTTTTATTTATTTAAATAAAGAAAAATTTATATTTTTTATCTTAAGAAAAATCACGTAAGGTGGGGAGTGGTGCAGAAAGGACTGAACAGGTGGTTGAATTCTTTTCATTAGGATAGTGTTATCTCAAAAGCTGTGGATGTTACAGAGATAAAATTGTTATTTGGAGTCTCCTTTAAAAGTAAAGATATTCGATTGCTTTGTATTCCGAAAATCCTCTTGAGGAGGTAAAAGAATTGAAAAATCACTTGAAATTTTTATATGACGGTACTTATATCTAAAAAAACTTAATATATTGCAGATGTGAAAATTAGTATTTCGAATCTGCTTTAAAAATAAAGAAACATTTATTCATTTGTTTTCGGAAAATCCATTTAAGGGGTGCAATAATTGAAAAATTACTTGAATGATTTGTTTGAGGGTACTTGCATCTAGAAAAACTAAAGATGTTACAGACGAGAAAACTGGTATTTGGAATCTCCTTTAAAAATGAAGAAACACGCATTTTTGGGGAAAATCACTTTTTTTTGGGGGGGGGTGAAAAAGGAGTTGAATTCTGTTTATGAGAATATATATCTCTACAACTGATGATGTTAAAATCATGCTAATTGGTATTTGGAAGCGCCTTTATAAATAAAAAACACATTTTTGGAAAATTGACTTTAGGGGGAGTGTGAAATGAAGTGAAGCGAACTGAATTCTTTTTATGGAGAAAACTGAATGTTCGGGACGTGAAAAGTGGTATTTGGTATCTCCTTTAAAAATAAAGTAACACGCATTTTTGGAGGAAATAAAGTTAACGGGGCTGGGGGGGGGGGGGGGGAGGTGTGGAAAAGGAGTTGAATTGCTTTTATGAGGATTCTTATATCTCAAAAACTGACAATCTTGCAGATATGAAAATTTGTCTTTGGAAAGTTCTTTCAAGGGATAGAAACTGATAATCTTTTGTTCTTTGGAAAATCCGTTTATTATGTGGCGGGGTGTGAGGGTGATTGAATTGAAAAATTCGTTGAATAATTTGTATAAGTGTACTTACATCTCAAAGCTTAAGGTGTTATAGACGTTAACATTGGTGTATGGAATCCGTTTTAAAAATAAAGAAACACGTTTCCATTGTTTGCGTTCAATTACTTAATGGGGTAAAAGAATAGGAACATAAAATGAATTATTTGTTTGGAGATAGTTATATCTAAGAAAATTAAATACATTACAAACTTGGAAATTGGTATTTTTAATCTCCTTGCAAACTTCTTTCGAAAAAAAAAACACTTAAAGGAGTGAAAACAATTTTAAAATCGGATGAATTTTTAAAATGAGTACCGGCATATCTACAGTACTGTATATGTCAAAAATTACCATGTTGCAGACTCAGAACTTGGTATTTGGCAAGCCATTTAAAAATACTGGAACATGCACTTTTTTGTATTTGTGAAAGGCACTTAACTGTGGTGAAAGAAGTGAAAACATTGTTGAATTATTTTTATGAGGATACTTATATCTCAAATACTGAAGATGTTACAGACGTGAAAATTGGTATTTGGAATCTCCTTAAAAAAAATTACCATTGTTTTGTTTTCAGAAAATCAACTTAGGTGGGCGAGGGGGGGCGGGGGGGAACTGTTAAAGAGGTTGAATTCTTTTTATGGGAATATATAAACTGTATCTCAAAACCTGAAGATGTTAGAGACATGGAATTAGGTATTTGGAATGTCTCTTAAATATAAACATACTTTCTTCCGACTTGAGAGGAAGACTGTTCTCAAATGTAGAGTTCTAAGTCGCAATGGTCATCTTAGCCCCAAAAGGCAATACCACAAACGTGATTTACAAAGATTTTACGGTGAGATTTTATACTTTATGGATTTTCAGATAATGTCTTAACCACTTGACGTACTTTGACGGATCTCTCCGTCCTGGCTCTCGACTGCACTCCGGTACAAAGACGGATCTCTCCGTCCGCGCGTAGTGTTTGTTTCCGGACCCGCTCCAAGCCGGTTTCCTTTGTGAAAGGATTTGATATTAGTAAGGTAACCTCTTGACAGATGGAATCGCTGTTTTATTCCATTGATGTATTCGATAAACACGTCTGTGCAGTTATTTCGCGGAAAGAATAACCAGTATCTTAGCAACCTCATCGTAAGCGAAATCATGGCTGCCTACGTGTTGAGTGACGAAGCGATTATATGGGAATTTTTAGAAGAGAATAACATTGATATAGAAATAAGCGACAAAGAATTTAGTGGATATGGAAGGTAATGAAAGTAGTTTCTTGTGATAGAAACTTGAGCGCTGGTAGGGGTGAACAAAGTGCTGTTTTGCCGTCAAATATGTCACTGAATTTTAGGCCTACAACTGATGCCGCACCAGCGGCTTCTAATAATGTTTTACATGATAAGGAATGGAACTGGGAGCACGTAAGTAATACTACAGAGTATCATTCATGCATTGCAAGTGGTGAAATAGTATTTTACAAAGGCACCTAGGACAATGCCCGAACGAACTACAAGTTGTGAACGAATTTCTAACAGAAGACTTTTCGGGGACATCTAACCCATGAGGTAAATGCTTATGCAAGTAAATGTCTTGTATCGGCTGCCGAGGATATAAATAGGGTAATGTCATTTGGAAAGGAACACTGGTTTCCTGTATCTGTGGATGAAATAAAGGCCAGATTACCTTGAAGTGGTAATGTATGATAGAAAAAAGACGTTTAGACCCAATCTTGTTGTTGACTACAACTGGGGAAAGGGTGGTGTTGATTCCCATGACCAGAGACTCTTTGATGAGGAAGTATGTAAAAGGATACAAAAAATATACTTCTACATGCTAGACATGACACTTCTGAATTCCATCATCAATCATCCCCTCCTCAACCCTGAAAAGAAGCGAGTAGGCTTTACCACCTTCTGGATCAATTTGGCCGAACAGCTGTTGGCAAGTGTGACCTTGCCTGACTATCCAAAATAAGCCACCCAAGCCCTGGGTATACACCAATGAGACTTCAAGAGAGATACTGGGGACACTTTCCGACCAAAATACCCCCAACAACGAAGAAGGTCATCCCGTCACGGAGATGCAAAGTCTGTGTGACACGGGGTCTGAGGAAGGAATCTTCATTTGAATGCCACCGGTGCTAGGTGGCGATACACGAATATGACTCTTTTATGACGTACCATACTCAAAAAGACTTCACAAAGTATATCTGACAGTAGTTTGGATATTTCCTTGCATTACGTTGCTGTAAAGCATGCCTTTTCAGTGTCGGTGATAATATCATGTAAAGTAATGAAAATAAATGGTACACCAAGGCAAAAATAATTTCCGTTAAATGGTATGTGAAAAGATGAACATTGTCTTCATAATTTACCTGGGTAAAATGAAAGATTATGCATAGATTGTTCGGAAGATCCTGCCATAAAAAGAAAGCGGAGCAAGTTCTGGTGCCCTAAGTGTAATTGTGGTATTCATCCTACTTGCTACCATAAGTTGAAACACTTCTATAGGCCCATAGTAAAGGAGAGGAAAAGAAAAACTCTTGCAAAAGACTCGAAGTAAAGAATTATGCCCGAAGAGGAGATGTACATAATTTTGGTTTTGGTACACAAATTTCTGTTCTTTAGTTTTACGGTAAATATGTACAGTACGTATTTTGTTGCTAAGAAAGTGGTGAACATTTTATACATTTACCTTTTGTTTCGGTCTTTTATACTTTTGAAGTTACGACAGTGAAAGTTGAAACATTGTTGTTTTCTTGTGAAAAAATATAATTCAGCACCACCATTAAAATGGAAACGGGGTATGTACCCAATATTATTACACACTCGCATTCTCTAGTTTATACTGTACCGGTTACGACCAGTACATGAGTAGTTTTGAGTATAAATAACATATAATTATCAAGCGCGATGTTCTGAGCACGCCTGGTGTGTTTAGCGTCAGCGGGGCAAGCAAGCGAGTGAAGGACAGCTGTGAGCTGTGACGTAGTCACAGGGGCTAGCTAGACCGCCCGCCCGTCACACCACGTGTTCCCAACCTGGACTCGTATATTCTAGACTCCACGTCATATCTTCTGGATTGTTCGACGGGGAAAATTTTGTAACTCCCGTAATACTTATGCTAGCAGCTTGAGCGATATGTCATCTAGTTTGGGATCACATGAACGTCGCAATGCTCGAGTTTCAAGTAAATCCATCGAGGGATTTAGGAGATATTCAGTCAAGCCGTATTGTGACGTATACGTCCCGGATCGAATAAAAGGAGGGCCCACTGTAGCCTGTTCACTCAGTTACAGCTGAGTAGTCAGCGTGGACACTCTCGCTGCTACTATAGTCGTGTAGTGATAGTCCCGACGAGGAACTCTGTAATTTTCTAAGTATTCATAAAGTGAACTTGTATTTTCTTCGAGTGTGGGAGAACGAATTCTTCCAAGTATTCTCAAGTGGACTTGCAATATTTCGAGTGTTAAAGAACATTTTCAAAGTCTTCATAATTGAACTTACTATATTTACGGGTGTTCGAGATTGGAATTTTTCCAATTATTCATGAAATGGACTTGTATTATTTACGTGTGTTAAACTCATAATTGGACTTGTATTATTTACGTATGTTAAGGAACGAATTCTTCATAAATTGAACCTGCAATACTTGAGAGTGTTAAGGGACTCATTCCTGTAATAAACAGTGATTTATGAACTTTGCTAGTGATGATCTCTGAATGTGCTCAAAGTTCCCGTAAGCATAAATTTGTGATTTTTCTGGTACTGGTTCAAAGACTTATAAACTTTGCCGGTGATGAACTCTAACTTCATTCAACGTCTTTAAAACATAAATTTAGGATTTCACCTGTGTTTATTCAAAGACTTATAAATTTCGCCAGTGATATCGTAAATTTATTCATGTGGATGGACTTGTGTTTTTCGTACATGTTCACTCAAAGACTTGTACATTCGCCAGTGTTGATTCAAAACTTTATAAATTTCGCCAGTGATGAACTTTAAATCTATTCAGATTTTCATGTGGATGGACTTATGTTTTTCGTCCGTGTTCATTCAAAGACTTGTACCTTCGCCAGTGATGAACTTTAAATTTGGTCATAGTTTCATGAGAAGGGACTTGTGGTTTTTTTCGCCAGTATTTATTCAGAGATGAGAACTTTGCTAGTGGTGAACTCTGAAATTATTTATAATCCTCGTATACAGAAACATATCATTTTTACGAGTGTTAAATTTTGAAAGTCTTGATGAATAATAACCAGTGACTTCGCTAATAGTTTAATCACCCAAGGTTTTTATGAACTCAGATTTATCAGTACTGCGAGTGACCTTGGAGACATCAACCCTCTCAGTCACATTGGACTGAGGTAGTAAATGATTATCTGCAACATCACCAGGATCATCGGGGTTCAACCTGGGCCTCGAAAGTTCGAGGCATCTCTACCTTCTACCAACCCAGACAGTCCAGCCGCTTCTGTACGGAGTCCCTGGAATCTTCTGGAGCGTGATCCAACCTGCCCGGCCTGGTGAACTGGAGAATCCGAGCCATATTATAGGACTATGTGGAAGACAACTTATATCTACCTGGAGGTGATGTGCAATTTCATGTCTTATATGAATAAACTCATGTTCAGTCAAAGTCAAAGTTTTCTTGTAGATAGGACCCTACCTCCTGTACCGAGCCCTAGCTACTAGTCACCCAGTTTTTGCCCTGAGAACTATATACTTGCTTACTTTAAAATATAATCTGAGAGTCGGGCTCTTTTACCGGTACAATACTGAACAAAAAGCTGTGTAATATGATATATTTTACTGTTTTTTATGATTTTTAAATAAACTTTTACGAAGATGTTATAGTCGCTTATCACTTAAGAGGTTTTTGCGCGTCACTTGGAAGGGTTAAGAAGTGATAAAGGATTTAAGAAGTTTAGGAACAATACGCAAATGTTAACAATAACAGTACAAGACGCTTACACAGTTACGGAAATAAATGAGTCACGTTCGTGTAGAGGATGGCGATAGGAAGGCAATGTACCAGGTGTCTTAATATTTCTGTATTTAACTAGTTTTGTAACAACACGCTTCATGGTATGCATATTTTCGAATGTAAATCTTGTATTTACGCCGTATAACAGTTCGTACAGAAATTAATTATCATACTTGATGAATGTACCAACCATGCAATTTAAGACAACATTTCTATGTCCCACTCGGAGGCTCCGAGTTATATTCCTGTGCCATCTGGACTAGTCTGGAAGAGGGCTCACTCAGCCTATGGGTCAAATGAGGACCTGTCTGATACGAGAGAGTGAATTTGGTCAAAACATCACAGCCGTATCTCAAGGTATGTTGTTGCGTTTTATATGTGACACTTGAATAACTGTAAGTAATCTGTATGAGAAACATTTGTCCTGGGATACTGGCAGCTTGGATAAATTTATAGATGATAATTAGCGCAGATACACCATGCTGATGACTAAGTGTGACATAAGATAGGGGAGCCCCAGCTAGGACATCAGAAGGGCTAATTCCGCCGTAACTGAAACGTAAATTTACAGCGACTATACCTCGATGTGTGGAGGTTTGTTCATTTCATTACGTGCTCTAAATATCTTGTGCTCTGATATTAAATGCTGTACATTTTTCAGTGGATGCCTTAAGTGGTATTATGAATAACTTTAGTACTTACATGTTTACTGTGTCTGGAAAACAGGCTCCATTAACTTGAATATTTCTTCAGTATTTCTAACTTTTTTCTCGTAGTAATATTCGGAGTGTTATTGGCAATGCATTTCTGAACTACTGTGGAATTAGCCATAAGATGTTGCAGAATTACCCGTCTGATGAGGATTTACCCGAAATGCTACAGTTAAATAAAGTGAATGAAGTGAAAAATAAAATGAAATATATTTTGAAGTACCAACCAATATAACATAACCTTGCTGCGAGAGCAAAACCTCGTAATGCGAATGTTCGTCCTATCCATTATTTTCCTTAAGATTGGTCACACCTCGCAGGCATATTTCGATAAGCAGTTCATAAGAATAATTTTTGTTACGTTCATTTCCCTAAGCTAATATGTAGAGGAAAATGAGCCTTATCGTATCGCACTGCACTGTTGGCAAGACGTATTTACGCATTTCTATAGTATACAGTAACGTATTTAAGCTTCAATTTTCTTTACTCATTAGCTTTGTAAAATGAACACAACGAATTTTTTTCTGGTTGACTGCATATCGATATATGCCTGGGAGGCGTGATCACTCTTACGGAAAACAATGGGTAGGACGAGCATTGGGAGATACCAGGTTTTGCTTGCGCACCGACAATAATTAATTGTTATCTCTGTGTATAAATACTATTTTTACAATCATTCTGAAAGTGCGCCATAGTAAATTTAGGCATTAATTCTGTGGACTTAAATGAGGCTGAACTTTTGACACTTTTACCTCGTTAATTTGCCGTCGGCCATTCGAAAATATTACATACTACAGAAAAAATGTCAGTTATGTATACTACATTTATTTATGATTAGTGACTGTAGTCCATTTGCATGCTTGTGAGAGATATAGCTGGCTAGAATTAATTAAAATGGCATATAGATGTGAATTTTTGCTTCAAGATTCTGGATTAATTTGAACTCATCATAACACTGAAGCTTGAAAACGAACAACTGATTCAGTAACCCCTTAAAGGCAGAATATGGACAGCCTTTTTCTAATATGGAGAAGTGGTACAATGTAAATTTAAATTATAATCCACAAATTCACGCAGTAATTACAGAGAAGTCTCTTTATCCCTCTCTCCATCTCTCTCTTTCTCTCTCTCTCTCGGTCTTCTGTTACCACTGAAACTGTGTCTGTGTAACAAACCAGCAATGTTTCATTTAGTATGTACAAAGCGCTGCCCAAAATCCGATAGAAATAATTTGGCTTGTTATGACATGCGTTACTATCACCGATACCAGCAACATTTCACCCCCTCCTCCCAGACTTTCTAGTTTGGTATCCATTTCAATTGAGCATTAATTATGGATAGGAAACAAGTTGAACCGTAACTGTCTACAAAGCTTATCTGTCGATATATACGGTATTATTAATGCATGGATTTGTAACCGCAGGGTTATTTTTACCTAGGCACTGCCTTAAAAGGGTTATATAAATTACATTTCGAAAGTAAGCAGTTCTGATTGATGTTAATAACCTCCGTTATCAATATCTTACTGATTGAATTGTGGTTACCACGATTTCATGATATTTCCTTTGGCGTGACATCTCTAGCCTCTTTGGTCAGTTCTGATGCATTTCTCACCTTAATCCATCCTACGCTACTCTTCCAATTAATCCAGGCCTCCATACTAAAATTCCCATTGCAGACTGACCGGCGCTCCAGAATCAATCTGCCAGTCTTTATCAGTGCTGTGCTACGTCATCACTGAGGACCGGTTTTCATAAATTCGCATTTTCTTATTTCCTTGGACTTTAATTTATATAATTTTACATTATCTATGCAAATTATTACTTTCTGAGTTCGTTAAATTTGTTTTTAATTTTCATAGGATTGCTTACTATATACATTTTTGAAAATCCGTGATATATTTAATACTGTAGCACATGTTTCGTAGATCTAGAGAAAGCATATGACAGGGTACCGAGGGAAAAGATGTTCACTATACTGGGGGACTATGGAATTAAAGGTATATTATTAAAATCAATCAAAGGCATTTATGTTGACATTTGGGCTTCAGTGAGAATTGATGGTAGAATGAGTTTTTGGTTCAGGGTACTTACAGGGGTTAGACAAGGCTGTAATATTTCACCTTTGCTGTTCGTAGTTTACATGGATCATCTGCTGAAAGGTATAAAGTGGCAGGGAGGGATTCAGTTAGCTGGAAATGTAGTAAGCAGTTTGGCCTATGCTGACAACTTGGTCTTAGGCTAATGGCAGACTGTGCCGAAAGCCTGCAGTCTAATATCTTGGAACTTGAAAATAGTATCACCGAGTGTGGTATGAAAATCAACCTCTCGAAGACTAAATTGATGTCAGTAGGTAAGAAATTCAACAGAATTGAATGTCAGATTGGTGATACAATGCTAGAACAGGTCGATAATTTCAAGTATTTAGGTTGTGTGTTCTCCCAGGATGGTAATATAGTAAGCGAGATTGAATCAAGGTGTTGTAAAGCTAATGCAGTGAGCTCGCAGTTGCGATCAGCTGTATTCTGTAAGAAGGAAGTCATCTCCCAGACGAAACTATCTTTACATAGGTTTGTTTTCAGATCAACTTTGCTTTACGGGAGCGAAAGTTGGGTGGACTCAGGATATCTCATTCATAAGTTAGAAGTAGCAGACATGAAAGTAGCAAGAATGATTGCTGGTACAAACAGGTGGGAACAATGGCAGGATGGTACTCGGAATGAGGAGATACAGGCTAATTTAGGAATGAAGTCGATGAATGAAGCTGTACGTGTAAACCGGCTTCGGTGGTGGGGGTCATCTGAGGCGAATGGAGGAGGATAGGTTACCTAGGAGAATAATGGACTCTGTTATGGAGGGTAAGAGAAGTAGAGGGAGACCAAGACGACGATGGTTAGACTCGGTTTCTAACGATGTAAAGATAATAGGTATAGAACTAAATGAGGCCACAACACTAGTTGCAAATCGAGGATTGTGGCGACGTTTGGTAAAGTCTCAGAGGCTTGCAGACTGAACGCTGAAAGGCATTACAGTCTATAATGATAATGTATGTATGTATGTATGTATGTATGTATGTATGTATGTATGTATGTATGTATGTATGTATGTAGCACATAAACGACGTATTTATGAAGGTGTCCGGGTATGATTACCCTTTCGATGTTAATTTTTCTACCAAACACCTTTTAGATTTAAGAAATAATTACTGCGCGGAAGCAATGAGAATTCCCCATATATATTTCCAATGCTCGAATGACCTCACCACGGAGTCTATTGGTGCCGTCGTAAATGAATTGAATAATGTCGATATGCAGCAGTGTGTCATGGTGGTCTTGACAACACTTGCCACTGTACATGTAACGAATCTAAGCTGTTGCTTGCCTGGGAATCTCACGTTTCACAGTGTTCAGTCCAATGCCCCACTCTTGTGAGCCGCTCTATCGGTAAGCAGTTATCACTATCACCAAGACAATTTCTATGAGTTGTCATTACGATAAGTGCACTGTTAAGTTGTTATGCCTTATCCGTCATGCTAAGACTGAAGCAACGCTTTCAGTATGAGTTTGTAGGAGATTTGTCCGGCTCCATGGCTACATGGTTAATGTGCTGGCCTTTGATCACAGGTGTCCAAGGTTCGGTTACCGGCAGGGTCGGGAATTTGAACCACCATTAGTTAATTTCAATGGCACGGGGACTGGATGTATGTGTCGTCTTCATCATCATGTCATCCGCATCATAATGCGCTAGTCTCATACGGGTGTCAAATTAAAAGGCCTGCACTTGGCGAGCCGAACATACCCTCAGGCACTCCTGGCACTAAAAGTCATACGTCATTTCATTTCATTTCGCTTGAAATTTGTTAAACACAGATGCACGATTTATTAGTCATGAGTATGTGAAGAAAATAATTAGTAGTGATAAATGTGTTCTATTGATTCAGCATTTTAACATCACTAAACACAAATAACTTATTGGGATTAAATTGATACATTGTTTGACGACATTTAGGTAATAGTTTTCCAAAGTTTGCATTTGATCTGTGTGATATTTTTGTAGCAGCATACATTCCGTTATGAAACCTCACCAAACATGCACTGCGAAAAATTATTGGGAGGTATACAAAGTGAAAAGTGCTGGATTAGTATACTTTACGTAAAAAATATGTAAAATAATGAAAAATTTAAAAGTGGGATTCAAAATGTCCTATATATTGGTCTGTATCGACAAATCCCAAGATTGTAAGAATCGTAAGCCGTGTTAATAGTAACAAACTTGTGTTAGAGTAATTTAAAGCCACAAACTGACCCACAGTTTCCAGTTCCTTTATTAGTTCCATGAATTTTCAATGGCCTAACGACATTCAGTATGAACATATATTTCTTTTCGTAACTGATACGATTATTTTTATGACTGGTTCATCTGTTGGGATTATTTTCCCAAATCTGGCACATTTGACTTACTTTGACCATGGGTTGCACCGCATTGCAGAAATCATTCGTGCAATATTCCGACTAGTGGACAAATTAATATATTCAGTTAAAAAAGTAGTTTGTTCGTTTGTTTGTCGTTTTCTATTATTTTTAAACTTCACCCCCTATCTATGCCCGCCCAAAGGAGTCCTATGAGTGTATCACACAACAGTATCTTTTTTCGAGATGGTAAGTCATATGTACAAATTTTGGTTGGCAGCTATGCCCAAACATATATACATAATCTCGCTGCTGTAGAGTCTTAGAGCTTGGTTACGGCAGTTCTGTTTTTCATTCGATTCCTAGAGCAGGTGTATTGTCGTGCCAATATATCCATAACGGTTAGTTTTAGGGCCTTAAGAGATGGTTCTCGGGCCTGTAGGTATTACCGAGTTTTGTTCTTTGCGTAATGGGGCTTAAATGAGCTTTCTCTCGTGTTTGTAACGCAAAATCGGTATTTCGCCTATATTAGCCTAGCATTTTTATATCTCCCCACGTCGCTCTTTCCCCTCGAATTGTTTTCAGAATAAAATACATCACATGTCCCCCAGGGATAATGTATATTAACATTAGTAAGATAAATTTTAGAATCGGTCCAGTAGTTTCTGGGATTACCCTCCAGATAGGCCTATACACAAACGCAAAATCTTTATATTAGTATAGAAGAATTTCAGAAAATAAATATATTTCCGTTGGCTTTTCAAGAACTGCAAGATTTTTTCTGTATTATTGAGACATCTTGGCAGATTTTGGTACAAACCGCACATTTTAACTAGTTCTGGTTTAAGAGCTTGAATTTTGTGAAACATACACTTTAGCTTTTTTTACATACTAGCGTACCAGAGCGAGAACCCTCGCCTCCCCACTCCCACTTTCTTCCCACATCCGTATAAAGGTTGAATTTAATCCTGACGTATTAAGCTCCTTTGCATACAATCTTTGATATAGTTTCATTGGTATCAAGTACCATTTAACGGTAACTACCACGGTGTATTATGCATGCCTTATGCGTTGAAACAACCATAAAAACATCAAGCCGTAGCAAACCAAGCATTGGTCAATTATTACCGGATACCCACTCACAGGTCAGGAAAAAAGGTGAACAACTGATTTTCATATCCCCCTTCTAACCTATCTCTCTAAGTTTTGAAGCACTTACTACATTACTGTTTTGCTGATTACACTCAGCACAACACGATAGACCATGTCACGCTCGGTGGTAGAACTGCTACGACTTGATGAAAAACGTATGCTTGATCATACACGCATACATCCATAATTTTTCTCATATTGGAGATTCCGACTGGGGGTGAACTATGACTTAAACGGCATCCAGATTGTTACAGTAGAGGTGGGATCCGTCGCTGAGTCCGACGGAAAAACCAACCCTGAAGTGTAAGCAGATTAAGAAAGAAGAGAGATGGTGAAATTTGTGTTTATGTTCCTTGGTTTTGTAAAACTGAACTATTGGAAGCCTCGGCTTCTTGATTTTAAACCTAAGATATGTAAAGACTGATGGGAGCTTATACTTCCATTTCTGTATCTGTGGAGCTAGGAAAAGGGAAAGAAACACAGTGCTTCGTGCTGTAATGGACAGGAATGAGAATGTTATTATTTATTATTATTATTATTATTATTATTATTATTATTATTATTATTATTATTATTATTATTATTATTATTATTATTATTATTATTATTATTATTATTATTATTATTATTATTATTATTATACTTGACCATTCTAGGATTGAATATACACTGACTGACAGAGCAAATGCAACACCAAGAAGGAGTGGTCAGAACTTTATGCCAATTGCAGGGTAGACTGACGTCACTGAGGTATGCTCATGATGTGAAATGCGCCGCTGTGCTGCGCACGTAGCGAACGATAAATGGGACACGGCGTTGGCGAATGGCCCACTTCGTACCGTGATTTCTCAGCCGACAGTCATTGTAGAACGTGTTGTCGTGTGCCACAGGACACGTGTATAGCTAAGAATGCCAGGCCGCCGTCAACGGAGGTATTTCCAGCAGACAGACGACTTTACGAGGGGTATGGTGATCGGGCTGAGAAGGGCAGGTTGGTCGCTTCGTCAAATCGCAGCCGATACCCATAGGGATGTGTCCACGGTGCAGCGCCTGTGGCGAAAGTGGTTGGCGCAGGGACATGTGCCACGTGCGAGGGGTCCAGGCGCAGCCCGAGTGACGTCAGCACGCGAGGATCGGCGCATCCGCCGCCAAGCGGTGGCAGCCCCGCACGCCACGTCAACCGCCATTCTTCAGCATGTGCAAGACACCCTGGCTGTTCCAATATCGACCAGAACAATTTCCCGTCGATTGGTTGAAGGAGGCCTGCACTCCCGGCGTCCGCTCAGAAGACTACCATTGACTCCACAGCATAGACGTGCACGCCTGGCATGGTGCCGGGCTAGAGCGACTTGGATGAGGGAATGGCGGAACGTCGTGTTCTCCGATGAGTCACGCTTCTGTTCTGTCAGTGATAGTCACCGCAGACGAGTGTGGCGTCGGCGTGGAGAAAGGTCAAATCCGGCAGTAAATGTGGAGCGCCCTACCGCAAGACAACGCGGCATCATGGTTTGGGGCGCTATTGCGTATGATTCCACGTCACCTCTAGTGCGTATTCACGGCACGTTAAATGCCCACCGCTACGTGCAGCATGTGCTGCGGTTGGTGGCACTCCCGTACCTTCAGGGGCTGCCCAATGCTCTGTTTCAGCAGGATAATGCCCGCCCATACACTGCTCGCATCTCCCAACAGGCTCTACGAGGTGTACAGATGCTTCCGTGGCCAGCGTACTCTCCGGATCTCTCACCAATCGAACACGTGTGGGATCTCATTGGACGCCGTTTGCAAACTCTGCCCCAGCCTCGTACGGACGACCAACTGTGGCAAATGGTTGACAGAGAATGGAGAACCATCCCTCAGGACACCATCAACACTCTAATTGACTCTGTACCTCGACGTGTTTCTGCGTGCATCGCCGCTCGCGGTGGTCCTACATCCTACTGAGTCGATGCCGTGCGCATTGTGTAACCTGCATATCAGTTGGAAATAAACATCAATTATTCGTCCGTGCCGTCTCTGTTTTTTCCCCAACTTTCATCCCTTTCGAACCACTCCTTCTTGGTGTTGCATTTGCTCTGTCAGTCAGTGTATATCAGAAATACAAAATGTATGCCACGACGGGCGTTAAAATGAAGACTGCTTAGGTCTGTACATCTATTACATTCGGTGATTAAAGAGAACTATAGCTGACCAAGGGAAGTTTGGTGGGAGGGTTAAGAGTAAGGAGCCTGCCACATGTAAACTGAAGCAGTGCTAGACTCAGCTAAGATGCCCATGGTTATCGGCCGGCATTCCTAACTTTTAGCCACTGGGAAATCACCACTTTTTGGCAGCCGGCCCCGCGGTGTAGGAGGCAACTCGTCACCCGGAGGCCCCGGGTTCGATTCCCGGGCGGGCAGGGTTTTTAAATTGTAATGATTAATATATCTGATCCGGGGACTGAGTATTTGTGACGTCCTTATTTTTCCTTTCTCTACACACAACACTCCACGCTAGCGCCATTCCAATTACACGCAGGGTCATGCAATACGGTATCAGCAGGGGCAAGATATCCACATGAATCGACGCCCCGAACCAATAGCTTTTTTTTTTTAAGTAGCCAATTTCGACAGTCAGGGAAAAATGCGTATATATTCCGTGCCTCGTCCCACACGAAAGTATGACTCGTTTTCGAGATTAGCCTTCAACAGACTCACGTGATTGCGGAGATTTACGAAGATACATTCACACTTGCCATGTAAGGAAGGAGTGTTTATCTCCGTACTTATTATTCGTGTGATTATTCGCATATTCATTATTTACTGATATTTGTGCACACTTTTATTCAGGTGAAGGCTTATAAGTTACAATACAGCATTTCTTGTTTTCTCTCTTACTGTACTCCTCTAGTTGTATTTCAAATTGAATTGACTTCCGTGATTTCTGGTTTCATGCTGATGTCTGCGGAAGCTTGACGTGGTCAAGCAAGCGAGTAAACCTTCATCTTCTCTAATGAGTAAGAGCCAGGGACGAATTGATCCAACGCACATTCCTGTTCTGCTGAGTTCTGTTCATTGCCATCCTTTATTCCTTTCATCGCAAATTCGTTCTCTCCGCAGAATCACTTTGTCTTTTCCAATTTCGTTCCACTCCATTCAATGATCTTTGTTTCTCCATAGCTATCTTCATCGTAGCATAATATGATATCGGGACGGTGCACTCCGATGAAGCTTTTCTTTCCTTTAATACCCAGCTTTGAATGAAGGAATGAATGAATGAAAGAACGGATGAATAAAAATTAAATCAAGAGTGTAAATCCTTTTAAATCTCATATTAAAATTAAGTGGAGATATCAGAGAGGATTTATCACATACTATTTCCGAGTGTGATTATTTCAACTACAGTACGAGTTGACAGCGATGGTTAGTAACAAATTTCGGGTAGTTAGACGTCAACAAAGTAGCAAGGGAAAGAAACACAGTGCTCCGTGCTGTAACATACAGGAAAAATAAATGCGAAGAGGGCCTACTTCTTATGAGAAATAAGAAAAAGAAAATCCCGTATATTGTGTATTCGACAATGTCTTTTTTTTACAATTGGCTTTACGTCGCATAGACACAGATAGGTCATATGGCGACGATGGGATAGGAAAGGCCTGGGAGTGGGAAGGAATTGGCCGTGGACTTAATTAAAGTACAGCCCCAGAATTTGCCTGGTGTGAAGATGGGAAGCCACGGAAAACCATCTTCAGGGCTGCCGACAGTGGAGTTCGAACTCTCTATCTCCAGGATGCAAGCTCACAGCTATGCGACCCTAACCGCACAGCCAACTCGCTCGTTATTCGAGAATGTCAATGTGTCGAGTCTAGTGAAAGGAAGCGCCTTTATGGGATATAACAAATGTGTTTGTAAGTCACGGAATCGATTGAATGAAACTCAATGTCTCTGTATCGCCGAATCGCCGTGCTCGCACTGGACAAGTGACGCGTGTCACAAAATTGAGACACGGGTGACGTCATGTCCGCGTCTCATCTTGTAATTTTGTTAGGTGTATGTATCTCTAACGGTTGGAGATATATGGATGATTCTTTCTCCATGATGCTTGGCTTGATACAATCTCTCTATATTGGACATTTCAGCGATGTGTATGCAATATTAACAGGAGCACATGCTTCAACTTTTATTTTCAGTTTAACGACTCAAATTTCACGAGGAATTATTAACGCAAGTGTGTTACACGTAATATGCTAGTCATCTCTTGAGGCATATTACCTTAGTTTTGAAATTTTCCCGTAAGGAAATCAAATAAACGACGTATCAGCCAGCATCAGCGAGTCGAATGGTACCGAGCGCGCTGTTGGACGGCACATCGCAAGTGCTGGGTCACGCTGCGCCTGTGGGGGAGAAGAGCGAATTAGTGTGTTTTAAATGAGTGAAACGTTGACTCAACGAATGTAAGTACGTAACGACACGAGAAAAAATGTATTTGTGGTTTATCTTCACAGAGCAGTAGACTGTTATAATGAGGTCTGCTTTCTTTGCACAGTGTACCAGTGTGCCCGTTTGGGCAAACGTAGTCACCTCAAAATAATTCGAAGAAATTAACCCTTCTAAAAGTGTTTGATTTTAAAATGGCTATGTGGTGAGTAGCGCTTGTACCTGTCCCTTGAAGGATCGAGTATTTTTCGTCTGTCTCTTGGCATAGACATTAGCAAAATAAAGGTTTCACCGAAGTCTCAGTCTCATTTATGGCTGTGACTGTACGGAAGCTGCTGAGGTATAAGTGGTATGACTAGTGCATTTATATGCTACTAGCGGCTGGTGCTTGCCAGGTCGAACACGTGAAGGCTGCTTGCCAGGTCAGGAACTATGCGTGAGCCTCCCATACTGCAGCATACGTATCGGAGAGTAAAAGCGCCGTTTCGTCGGTCTTAGTTTATACTGTACTAGCAAAACCCAACAGACGTTGTCCTGCCTGTGTACATTTATTTACCTCAGCATATACGACACTAATATCGGTCGTTTTCGATTACTTTTACCTTTCGTCCTCTCCCCTTGGGCTGGGAGGGGTGTCCTGCCCCTACACTATTTGATAAAACAAAAATAAGTTTTAAGGAACACATCATAATCTTCACACACTGTTGGGTAGGCAACCCGCTGATCGGACTTGTCTTGCGGTTTGCTTTTCTTCCTCTATTTTATTTTTCACCCCTTAGTGCCGAACTACCAATCAGATTTCGTTCAAACCACTTCATAATCCCTTTAAGATGTAATAAGAACAAACTGTGAAAATTTCAGCGAAATCGGTCCAGTAGTTTTTGAGTCTATTAGCTTCAAACATACCAACATCCAATTTTATATATATAGATTATAGGGAGACCCAACAAAGAAAGCAATGAAAAAGCACCCAATTACTCATTAGGCCTTGTTATACTCACAGTGGCAGCGTTATTATTTTCTGCTGTTTCATACAACGATGTAAATTTTGGTGGTGTTAAGCTGAGGACCCAGCCAGCCTCTGGACGTAAGACTTACCACGCACTGAAAGAGTAAGCTTAAGAGAAGCAACCCTTCGCAATCTGCATTTCCGTGTTCTATATAATCTATAAAAGTAAAATCGTAACGACCGTGTGTCTGTACATTGTCTACATTGGCGAAATTTTCATCCAGTTATCTGTTTCAGATGTAATGACCATCTGCATATTTTTTTGCTTTGGTGTCTGTTTCTCTTTTTGTTTGTTTGTCTAAGTTCTGATAACTTGAAAACTACTGGATATACTTCTACCAAACCTGATATTTAGAATACACCTGCCCTTGGGTAAGTTTTAGGGCCAATATTGTTTCTAAATGCCTGAACTGACTGAGGGTTTATACGAAACCGAAACTGATTTTGTACTCTCACAAACTATATACAACCAAGCTCGATAGCTGCAGTCGCTTAAGCGCGGCCAGTATCCAGTATTCGGGAGACAGTAGGTTCGAACCCCACTGTCGGCAGCCCTGAAGATGGTTTTCCGTGGTTTCCCATTTTCACACCAGGCAAATGCTGGGGCTGTACCTTAATTAAGGCCACGGCCGCTTCCTTCCCACTCCTAGACCTTCCCTGTCCCATCGTCGCCATATTTTTTCTCATGTGCATCATTTCGGTACGAGGATTGATAAGGGAGACTAGCTGAAGATAACCCGCTTCGCTGGGGTTTTCTGTACATCCGTGCGGTTTTCTCAATGCTTTCAAGGGCACATAATTATTTTAAATACTAAGTCATCTCATAAAAATACATTCTTATACACTGCATTTGATGTCTTGTCTGGCCTATACACAAACATATTTTTTGCTTGTCCGACACGGGAGAGAGCAACGTAGAGCCGACCGTGTGTAATACAGGAATCCTTTAAATTAACTCCACGGTTTTGTGAAACATTTCACCCTGAGCATTACTGATAGTCATAATTCATTGCTCTAAGCTAATCACATTAGGAATTGTAATAGTTTGAAACAAAATTACAAATCATTCGAGATCAATGGAATTCTTGGTATGAAAACCGACTTTCCTTTTCCTTTGCCGGTTAGGATTACTTCCTCAATGATACTGTTACGGAGCTGTTTCAGTACGTGTCTTGTTTATATAGAAGAATTACAGAAAATACTCACAGATGTAGGCTAGTCAATCAGCAAACTGTTATGGTTCTCAGAACACAATACTCCTGCGAGATGAATCAAGATGGTATATAAAACCAAGGAGAACACATCGCAGCCTTCTACAGTACATTCTCACTCCGATCCTTCCAGTATATAATCACTCATTTTACTACTTTCATTGACGTAGAGGGCCATTTGCAAGCCCCACATCTTCCACACTGCCACATCTACCGACATGCAACCACCATAATGCACGATGAGAAACTCGAGGCTACTACCACACTTAAACACCCGTGGTCTGCGGTGGGTAGTTTTGGCTGCAATGTGCAGTATACGCAGATAAACATCTATTTATATACATATACTAGCAAATGTACCCGTGCTTCGCTACGGCATTTTACATTGTATACGGATATCGAAGTATATTACTGTACATGCAGTGAATAAGATTTTTTTTCAAATTGCATGTTTCTTAGCGTTATCCGGAAACAGGATACGTTGTTTTCAATGTAAAGTGCGAGTTTCGGAGTTCTGATGACAACGGCATGCTCACTTGCCAACTGCCATTCACAACCGAGTAGGGAAGAATTCATTAAAATGACATACCCAATTCCCCACTGCGTGGTCACAA
The DNA here is from genome assembly GCF_040414725.1 of Anabrus simplex. Classification (NCBI taxonomy): domain Eukaryota; kingdom Metazoa; phylum Arthropoda; class Insecta; order Orthoptera; family Tettigoniidae; genus Anabrus; species Anabrus simplex. The sequence continues at coordinate 1,397,497,066 of NC_090265.1, forward strand.
TCGATATGGGGAGTATTCGTTACAATGGCAAGCTCCTTTTCCTACTTCCAGACATATTACAGTTGAGGAGTCAAAATTGAGTTGTGCTGTTATCATTATAATGCCAGGACCAATTTCTTAATGACAGTCACACCGAGTTGGTGAGTTTATATTATAGAAGCAAGGCCACTATGCCTAATACCAGTCACATTTTAGATTCGTAAATTTGTTTATATTGGCGGGCACACCTGCCTACTATCAAACACAATCGGTTAGGCGAGTTTTGGACAAAATTACATGCTTCCTTGACTTATTCCAGTCAAATCGAGGAGGGAATTATTAATTACAATAGTAGTTCCTCCTTCCTAATGCTAGTAACAAAGAAGTTGGAGAAGGATCTCATTGCTACTGCCAGTCAAAGTCCATGCAGAGAGTAATGATCACAATAGCAGACGCCCTCCTGCTGAGATTCACCACCGATGTAAAATATTAAATATAATGGCAAGCACAACCTTTCAATATCACTACAAATCGACTTCAATGAATATATATTGATCAACGTACGAAGAATATGCATTTTTACAATATTGGAAACTTTCATTTACAGACTAACTGCTGCTAGACGATATACCATATCTGCAAACGGATTGTACCACAAGACGCCTCATTTAGCGGTATAAATCGGTGGACTGATGATATTTTCTACTGTCTCATCTATTTATGGGTAAAATTGGGTTAGAAACGTTGAATAGGGTTTTCTCACAGTGCATTACTTTTGGTACTAATGTTACACCTACAAACATAGAATATGGCTCACGTATTGATACTGGGTGGGCCATGTTATTGTACAATTAGATGACTCTATCTTTCGTATAATTTATTTATTCAATAAGTCTTTACAGAGTTATCCTCCTTTATTAGACTCTAAGTAATAGGGAATAAACGAACCAAAACCAGGATAAGTAACTAATTAAACAAGATAAGAAGCGGGACCTTCAACGTGGTCCTTAACACAAAATAAATAGAAATTCTTAAGCCACGGCAGTCTGCAACGTTGGCAAATGATCTGTAGAGAAAATTGATACGAAACCTGTAATTTAGGTTACGTATCAAAATAACAAAAGTTCAACCTCGTTACACTAGCAAGCTAACACCTGGTGTTTACCCACATCTTCTCTGGATAATTCAGCTAGTCTGGTATTACAACATAACACTACCAGCCGGCTATGACAAGACATTACATTCCGCTGAGTGCACTGTTCTTCTTTCTGCTGAACATAAACTGTCTTCGTTGCCATTTAAATTCCGGACCACTTACGCACTTACGTAATCACTTTTTCATCTGCACAGCATCCTAATCTCACTTTCTTTTCACATAGATTTCTCACGGCACTTAAGTATTTATTAAAATTGCCTTCAATATTTCAGTCTTTCGATGTTGGGGATCTTGCCTAACATCTCTTCTTTTACTCCGTGAACGAAGCATCTTTGTTTGTGTTCATTTGTTTTATATATTGTCTCCGTAAGAAAAGAGAGGAATTGTTACATGAAGGTATGTTTCATTAACCTTGCTCTTCCATCACGATCACGAATCACGACATTTTTTGGTGCCGAAACCCGGGAGTCAGGTTATTCACGTCACGAAACATTTAAGTTTTGCGTTGTGTTTAAAACACTTTAACTTCGAGGAGCTAATAAATTTGTAAAGAGTATAGTGTCACTGCAACGCGTGACGAACAACAAGAAAAGAGCATACTTCATCACGAGAGATAAGTTCCCAGCTAACACTACACTTTTTTTGAACCCTTTGTAGATGAATTTGCGCTATATTTTGAATGTCTGAAGTAGCTGTAGAATTAGAAGACGATTAGGTAAGCTATATGGTAAGATTTCATCGGACTTGCATGCAGCCATCTTCTTAACGCACCTGCAGAGAGGTTATCTGGTAGAAGCTCGATGTACTAAGAGGTTTCTAACACGGTTGAATTGACACGTGGCGCTATCTAGCGGACAATCGAGGGAGTACTTATGCACCGGTAATCTTGTCAGATATCAATCACCTGTTAACTTCGAATCTAATTTCCAAACATATCATTCTATCTAGCTGTCACACACAATTATGGCTCAACCTACGCAGCTGGACAAACTGAAAGGAAAGCGTTCTACTCAACGTTCGGGAGATAAGTAAATTTAACGATTCCTCATCAGTTGACGAAGTAGAACACAATTTGGATAGACTGCAGGAAAGTTTTAAGAATTTAACCCTTTTGGACGATATCATTCCCGATCTCATAGCCGACGACGAATACGAAAACGATGTCCAGATATGTGAAGAGTATATAGAAAGTGCCAAGCGTGTAATACGCAAGTCTAATAAACTCTTAGCACTAAATAACTTCACTGATACACGGGAATTAGGTCCACAGTCAGCTTCATTCACAGCCACGCCTGAAGTTAAATTGCCGACTATCAGATTAGAACCGTTTACGGGGGACATCGAAACATGGCCACGTTTCTGTGAACAATTCCACACTTCCGTGGACAAAAATCCGACAGTATCTACGATCAACAAACACGTCTTTCTACGGGGATACTTGGACGGCGAACCGACACGTTTGGTTGATGGAATATCCGTCAAAGCGGAAACGTATGAACAAGCTAAAGGAATTCTTCAATCACAATACGGAGACAAAAACAGAATAATTCAGTTTCACTTAGGTTATCTCGAACACCTCCATCCCGAAATTTCAGACAACCCTGATGTTCTCAATTCCACATTTATAGAATGTCCCCGAAGAGTTCAAGCCCTCGCCTCGCTAGGAGATAACGTGGACGCGTATGGAAGAATGTTAGGTTCGAAAATCCTCCGTGCCTTCCCCGACGTTGGCTTCTTCACGCCAAAAGATAAGAATTCGAGGAGAGCAACATTTCACGACTAATGGAATTTCTTCGTGACGATTTTCCGAGTACCTTGACCACTCAAAAGTTTTTTCTGTAACTTCTGTTTGCGTACCGACAGCAGCCAGTTTCATTATTAACGCCAGAGCAAGTAAGTCCAAATCTAACAACAAACGACTACCAAATTCATACTGCGTGTACATAGCGGCCACTGGGGCCAAGACTGTAAAAGAATGACAGACATCAAGGAGAGAATAGATACATTGAAGGTTACGAACATATGTTTTATATGCCTAATTCGCGGACATAATGCAAGACAATGTGTTAAACGATACAAGACAAAGTGCACAAAATGTAAGAAACAACACCATGTTTCCACCTGTGACGACGGAGAAACTCTGCCTACTTCCGTGGGTAAAATTGACGTGTACACTCCAAACTTCACATTTCTTCAGAGCGCGCAAGTATGTATAACGGGACCAACTGGGAAAGGTAAACTTACTCGACGCATTCTAGACACCGAAAGTCAGTCGAGTTTCATCAACACATCCTTGGTTGATTTACTCCAGTTTAAGGTTACTGTCAAAAGGAATCTTTAGTGACTTCATTCGAGACATCTTATTGCATCACAAGTTCCAGACGATAGTTAAAATTTGATGTTACGGGATTTTGTACAAACACCAACCTCAAACTCTCGGCATTTGAAAGCAATAATTCGTATTCACGACATCCAACAGTACCACACGACATGAATGCACTTGCATCAGTAGGTAAATTGAGACTAGCCGAAACGAAGTATGATTCATATTTTGAGCTTCCCATCGAAATTCTCATCGGCGCAGACCATTATTAGTAGATCGTCAAGATAGACCAACCAATTCGAGTAACGTCATCTTTAGTCCTCCTCCCATCGATATTTGGATGGGTCCTCAGCGGGAATGGATCAGACACTACAGTCAATCAAATTAAAGTCCAGCACATCTCTCTCTCCAACGAAATAACAACCAATAAGACTTCTCATGTATCAGATGATACCCTGCGAGTATTCTGGGAGTTGGACGCCATTGGTATCACAGAAAATCAAGTACGTATATTGACAGAACCATTCTTCAAGAATTTCATGAATATTATAGGATTGAAGATGGCGGAAGAGTTGTAAATCTTCCCAAAAAGAAAGACGTCCTACTCCCTAACAATCTATCTATAGCCTGGAGAAGTAGATGCAGACAAAAGAAGAATTTAAGGTTTATCACCAATTAATGCTTAATTACATTTCGAAAGCACATGCAGAAATTGTTCCTGCCGACGACACAAGTAAAGAGATATTTTATTTACCCCATCACGTGGTTAAGAAAGATAAGAAAGGTAGCACTAAATTTAGAATCACCGGGCGAGTTGGCCGTGCGCGTAGAGGCGCGCGGCTGTGAGCTTGCATCCGGGAGATAGTAGGTTCGAATCCCACTATCGGCAACCGTGAAGATGGTTTTCCGTGGTTCCCCATTTTCACACCAGGAAAATACTGGGGCTGTACCTTAATTAAGGCCACGGCCGCTTCCTTCCAATTTCTAGGCCTTTCCTATCCCATCGTCGCCATAAGACCTATCTGTGTCGGTGCGACGTAAAGCCCCTAGCAAAAAAAAAATGAATCGTTTTTGACGCTTCCTCGCATGAAAAGGGTTATTCAGCACTCAATGATGCCTTAGAATTGGGACCAAACCTGCAACCTGAGATACTTGTCACTTTGCTGCGTTTTCGGTTGGCGACACCATGTTTCCATCTGTGACGTCGGAGAAACTCTGCCTACTTCCGTGGGTAAAATTGACGTGTACACTCCAAACTTCACATTTCTTCAGAGCGCGCAAGTATGTATAACGGGACCAACTGGGAAAGGTAAACTTACTCGACGCATTCTAGACACCGAAAGTCAGTCGAGTTTCATCAACACATCCTTGGTTGATTTACTCCAGTTTAAGGTTACTGTCAAAAGGAATCTTTAGTGACTTCATTCGAGACATCTTATTGCATCACAAGTTCCAGACGATAGTTAAAATTTGATGTTACGGGATTTTGTACAAACACCAACCTCAAACTCTCGGCATTTGAAAGCAATAATTCGTATTCACGACATTCAACAGTACCACACGACATGAATGCACTTGCATCAGTAGGTAAATTGAGACTAGCCGAAACGAAGTATGATTCATATTTTGAGCTTCCCATCGAAATTCTCATCGGCGCAGACCATTATTAGAAGGTCGTCAAGATAGACCAACCAATTCGAGTAACGTCATCTTTAGTCCTCCTCCCATCGATATTTGGATGGGTCCTCAGCGGGAATGGATCAGACACTATAGTCAATCAAATTAAAGTCCAGCACATCTCTCTCTCCAACGAAATAACAACTAATAAAACTTCTCATGTATCAGATGATACCCTGCGAGTATTCTGGGAGTTGGACGCCATTGGTATCACAGAAAATCAAGTACGTATATTGACAGAACCATTCTTCAAGAATTTCATGAATATTATAGGATTGAAGATGGCGGAAGAGTTGTAAATCTTCCCAAAAAGAAAGACGTCCTACTCCCTAACAATCTATCTATAGCCTGGAGAAGTAGATGCAGACAAAAGAAGAATTTAAGGTTTATCACCAATTAATGCTTAATTACATTTCGAAAGCACATGCAGAAATTGTTCCTGCCGACGACACAAGTAAAGAGATATTTTATTTACCCCATCACGTGGTTAAGAAAGATAAGAAAGGTAGCACTAAATTTAGAATCACCGGGCGAGTTGGCCGTGCGCGTAGAGGCGCGCGGCTGTGAGCTTGCATCCGGGAGATAGTAGGTTCGAATCCCACTATCGGCAGCCGTGAAGATGGTTTTCCGTGGTTCCCCATTTTCGCACCAGGAAAATGCTGGGGCTGTACCTTAATTAAGGCCACGGCCGCTTCCTTCCAATTCCTAGGCCTTTCCTATCCCATCGTCGCCATAAGACCTATCTGTGTCGGTGCGACGTAAAGCCCCTAGCAAAAAAAAAATTGAATCGTTTTTGACGCTTCCTCGCATGAAAAGGGTTATTCAGCACTCAATGATGCCTTAGAATTGGGACCAAACCTGCAACCTGAGATACTTGTCACTTTGCTGCGTTTTCGGTTGGCGACGGATTTCAGGCATTCCTACAGTTGAATCTTCACGACGATGACAGAGATTTGACTAGATTTCTTTGGTACTGGGTGGAGCTGAATAACAAGGGGAACTATATCACGAAGGACGACATCATTACATATCGTTTTACACGTCTTCACTTTGGACTAACTGGTACCCCGTTCTTATTATCAGCCACTCTACGAGGGGTAGCAGCACTGAAATCAGACAAATATCCGAAGGCATCTGCCGTAATAGAGAAGTCTACCTTTATGGATGACATTACAGCTAGTGAAGAAGACGACAACGAGGTTATTACGCTTTACTACGAACTCACTGCTTTACTGAAGCACATCAAGCTTCCTCTCTCGAATTGGGCCACAAGTTCTGTCTCTCTTTGAGATATATGGAAAGGTGAAGGCCAGGATTATAAGTCAGGGACGAGTGTTTTAGGAGTGGCCTGGAATTCCATGGATGACTATATCTTTACTGATCAGTCTGATATCAATAAGATCCTATTAGAAAAACCTGGAACTAAGCGAAACGTTCTCCGTGCAACATGTAAATTTTGCGATCCTCTTGGTTTATTCACTCCAGTCTCCATTATCGCTAAAATTCCCCTTCAAACATTTGGCTCAAAGGAATCGACTGGGAAGAAATGTTACCATCAGATCTCGCGCAACGATGGCAGTCCTGGACGGCAAAACTGCCCGTTTTATCAGCTTAGCATGTACCGAGATGATTGGCATATCCAAAAGACAAAAACAGTCCGAAATTCATGTGTTTTGCGACGCGCCCGAAAGGGCTTACGGAGCTGTACTATATGTGCTAACCACGACTGAGAACCCATGCCTGATACGATTATCTTTCAGTAAGACTAGGGTTGCTCCAGTGAAGAAAATCACACTTCCTAGATTGGAACTACTCGCGGCATTAATTGGTTCACGTTTTCTGAACTACTTATGTAAGGCGACTGATTTCGACGTCACCAAAGCTGTCTTATGGACTGACTCAATAGTGACATTTGGTTGGTTAAGAAATTATCCCAAGAAATGGAAGACGTTTGTGTGTAATAGGGTGACTGATATATTACGCTACATTACATCGAGTCAATGGAGACACTGTCCGGGAAACCAGAACCCAGCGGATCATCTCACCCGAGGAGTTCAAGCCGATGATTTTCTCTCACTTGATCGCTGGTGGTATGGACCAGATTAGCTGATTCAGCAACGATCTTCCTGGCCTCATGACATCAGTGACTCCGACATGACACTACCAGAAGAAAAGAAATCAACCCCACAAATTCTAGCGATAACAATGAGAGAACTACTTGTGAACGTCGAACGGTTCAGTTCCTACTGGAAAGTACTACATGTCATGGCTTGGGTCTTTCGCTCTATAGATGCAGGGAAGAAGAATAAAAGAGAATCGCACGCTTTAAGAGCTGCGGAACACTACTGGATTCGAAATGTCCAAGAAGAGTGCTTCGCCAGAGAATTGACAGCGCTTCGGAAAAATGTCCCCCTTCTCTCATCATCTCTGATAGCACGCTACCACCCTTTTTTAAAGAATTATCTTATCGACTTTGAGGAAGACTGCAATTCACAGACTTACCTATGACAGAAAGACACCCAGTACTCCTAGACGGACGTCATCGTTTCGCACGACTCTTGATTATGCAGACGCACGTAAGACTTCACCATCTAGGAGTTCGGGTCATTCTAGCAGAACTTCGCAGTGAATTCTGGATTATGCGAGCTCGGCAGACAATCAATAAAGTCATTCACACATGTCTTCCGTGAAAATTAGCTCACAACGTTTCACTTCAGAAAGTAGAAGCTCCCTTACCTCTGGATCGCGTCCGACCTGTACGAACTTTCTCAGTTACAGGAATCGACTTCGCCGGCCCAATCTATTTCAATGTGTGCCACCAGGTAAAGCAATTGTATATCCTATTATTCACTTGCGCTACTACGCGCGCTGTACATCTGGAGCTAGCAACAGATATGTCGACTGATAGATTTATGATGGCTCTTGAACGGTTTGTGAGTCGCCGTGGGTTACCACACACCGTGTACTCAGATAACGCACAAACTTTCCACGCGGCAAACAGAGAACTGATGGAGCTCCTCACTACAATTGAGGATCCCACGATACATCATTACTTTTCCCATTATGCTGTCACCTAGAAATTCATACCACCACAGGCGGCTTGGTGGGGAGGATGGTGAGAACGGATGATAGGTTCCACCAAACGCTGCCTCAGAAAAAAGCTAGGCCGTGCACGAGTGGCCGAAGAGGGTTTAAATACAGTCTTAGCGAACATTGAATCCGTCCTAAACTCACGCCCCATCGTGCGTGACGGAAACGACTGCGGAGCCTTAACAACACCCCATTTCCTCAATGGAGAGTAGACTACCACTCTTCCAACAGGTCCGGAGCCAGAAACATGGAAATATCTAAATAAGGAGTTCCGTATGATGATGAAATTCACGGATGATCTCTGGCGGCAGTGGAAGAAGGAGTACCTCCTCCATCTGCGAAACTACTACGAGGTTAAGTGTACTCACAGTGAACATTCGAAACTACGAGTGGGAGATACTGTTTTGTTACAAGACGACGTGCTGCCCGGGTTGATGTGGAAAAGAGCTCGCATCGAGGAACTTCTCGAAGGAAGAGACGGACGGATAAGAACATTCATCCTTCGTCATCCAGATGGATCTAGAATTAGCCAACAGATACAACTGGTCATCCTTCTGGAGATTGACCAGGGTGGGGAGGATGTTGGGGATCTTGCCTAACATCTCTTCTTTTACTCCGTGAACGAGGAATCTTTGTGTGTGTTCATTTGTTTTATATATTGTCCCAGTAAGAAAAGAGAGGAATTGTTACATAAATGTGTGTTTCATTAACCTGGTTCCCCCGTCACGATCACGAATCTCGACATTCGAGATCCATGCAGTACTTTTTTGATCATCATGGCGTTTGCACATCACTTGCTGATTGTCACTTAGGATATTTTTCCTTAACTTCTCTGTTTCCACACAAAAATGTAGGCCATCCGTCTTTTTCCCGCATGAAATACATAGTAAGTTATGTTTCATCCTGATCCAACCCTTATTTTTGTATAACCATAAAAGCCACCAAATCAACCCGCCTTTGTGCCTCCTGACCCCACACCGTATATCAATCTTGGATACTTCGAATACCTTACAAAATAAACTAAGATAAGTTATTTTCCTGCATTCTTCTATCAGTGTTTGCATTTGATTGTCCTTAATTCTAGCTATCGAAGCTCTCTGACTACTACTTCCTTCACTCTTTCACGTCTCAACCCAAATATAACCCAATCTCACGCTCTCAACATATGCTTAAATTTTAGACAACCAACTCTCTGCATACATACCTTTTACTCGCTGCTTGTTGGCCTTCTGTAACACTAGACCACCCTCTCCTCGTTTCACTCATATCCAGTAGTTCAGAACCTTTCTCACGCAGAGTACTTCCATATATTCTCCGTGTAATATTAACGCCTCCACATTCACAGTACACTGATGCACTCTCATAATTATCTTACTAAAATATACATAATTTGGTTTAATGTATCCCTTTTCTTTTCCCATTCCCATACTTCTGCCCCATAAAATGGTCTGCTAAACACTAACGTCTTTAACACTAATCTCAAGATCTTATAATTTATAGCCGGGAATTTCGTCACTAATATTTTAACCATATATAGTGCTGCAAACCCTCTCCATTTTGCCCTATTAATATGATCTTCCCAACCACCCCTCCTATTTAACAGCAATCCTAAATATTCTATCTTATCTAAGTCTTCTCTGCTCTCTCCCTGTAACATCCATTTCCTTCCGATCTTCCTCCTCCTATTATTGCTTATAATTACCACCTTTGCTTAATTACTGTTAATTTTTAATGCCTACTTCCTTATGAACTCCGACAGCTCCTTCAAACTCTTTTGGAATCCCCTCCTGTTTAAGCCATTAGGATGACATCAACCGCGAATATCAATCCTAGGATCTATAGTTTATGCATTACCGGCACTGCCCATTTTCCTCCTCCATGGCCTTCCGAAATTTCGTTGATGAATAAAATAAATAACAACGGCTTTAGTTTGCATCCTTGTTTTAGCCCAATCTTGCAATCTATAGGCCCATTAATTAAGTTATCTTCAAGCTTGATACAACTATATACCTTGTGGTACATCGCCCCTATCGCCCGTATCATCCTCCTTGAGACTCCTAACCTGCCTACTTTTCTATCAGAGCTTTTCTGCTCACCGTGTCAAACGCTTTTTGAAGTCTATGCCCATTAGGTACACACATCTTCCTTCCCTACTTAAGTATTTCTCCATTATTATCTTAACTGTCATAATGTTGTCTGTCCTCCGTCGTTTTCGGAACCCTCCTTGAAATATTGATATTATTGAATGCTCTTCAGCCCAGACCGTTAACCTATTTGCCCAAACCCCTGTGTAAATCTTACTCAAAGAGTCAGGAGTGTTATTCATCGTTGGTTACGCGGCAAGTTCTTGCTCCCTTTCTATTTGTTAATTAGACAAATGATCCCGCATTCCCGATCTTTAGGTATTTTACCACTATTGAAAATCCTGCTAAATCATTTTACTATCCCCTCCCTCATCTGCTTGTATTTGCATATTTCTTTCCAAAAATTATTTATGCCTTCCTTCCCCCCGCCAATCTACTCTTAAGTTTGCCTATCACCTCCTGTACTTCCTCTATACAGATATCTTTGCCAATTTCATATATACTAACATCCGTATTTCTCCATGTACCTCTAATCCCATTCCCACACTTCCGTTTGTCCTTATCACCTAACAAACCGCTAAAATATACCACCCACTGGTCATGGTCGATCCTAGCTTTGTCTAACCTTTAGCCTCCTATATTAATTTTGTTTATTCTTTCCCATACTCCCTCCGCTTGGTTTAACCTGCATTCTCTGTTACGTAACTCCGTTTGTTCTATTTCCCATTGCTTCCTCCTCTCGACAATTTTCCTTTTTTTACTGCTTCCTTAATCTACAGAAAGTTTCTCTTTCTTCATTACTTTCACTTACTCTATATTTTAAGGCCTTCATTACTGAGCTCATTAATGCCTCGCACCCGTTGTTATGCCATCCCCACCTCTACTCTTTCTTCTTCTCTGTTTTGCTCTATCTGAGCAACCCTCTTTATAGGGTATTCAATTAGGTCCAGGGATCATTCGATATTTTCATCCAACGCTATCTTCCGAGCCACATCTGATTAGCTGTATCTCGTTCTTCACGAGGTCCTCTAGTTCTCTATGTACGTTCTCAGCCCATTTATATTTAGTATAGCTCTTACCACTCTCTACAACCTTCTTTTGAACCCCCTCTCTTTCTTCCCCTATACTTGTTTTCATCCACACCCCTACCAGCGCGCCGTGTGATTCCACCCAATCCTCAATTTCTATCCTTATGATTTTCCCTAGCATATCTCCCGAGCACATTACTAAGTCAAACACACTTCCCCTTGTGCTGTAATATATATCAATATTACCTTCTCTATCCCCCTCCAAAAAGCCATTTAAAATGTAGAATTTTCCTGTCTCCCAATATTCTAGTAGCATTCCTCCATAGCTGTTCCTTCCCTTGTCTTTACTTCTTCTTTCTTCTCTTAATTCCGTCTCATCTCCTTTGCTAAACATTAGACATTGTTCCCCTATTCTAGCATTCCAATCACCAAGTAAGAATATTCCGTATTCTTCGAACTTCCTCCAAATAATACTTACTTCCCAAGGAAGCTCCTCGAAGAACGTTTCATTAGCGTAAGGAGATCCCTTGGGGTGACAGTAAGCACACGCCATTCACACCTGTCTTTCTCTTCCCTTCTCCCTCCCTGTGTTAAATCTTTACCATATAACTTCATCCAGCTCGTTTTCAATTTCCTCTACTAAATCACTGATCTCTTCTTTATTTAACACTAAAATTCCTCCTGGCAATCGCCCCTTATTACTTTGTTTCTTTATTGACTTACTTTTAACAGTAACACGCCCCCCAAGTTATCTCCTTTCCTACTTGTATCCAAGTCTCCGATAAAAAATTTCAACCACCTTTATCACCTCAATATTCCTTATTTTGCTTGATAAGCCTTCGATATTTACAAACCCTACCTTCCAATCTAGTTATAACTTGCCCTCTCTTCTTTCTCCATAACCTTCTTTATTTTAACTTCTCGTCACCAACGCCCTCTCGACGTCTATCTTCATTCCTTCACATTTTGAAAATTTATGGCGTTCTTTCTTCTCTTTCTCCTCTGTACCCTTGGTTTTCTTAACCCAGAGACCTTTTAGACTCCTACTTCTCACCTTCATCATAGTGTGTTTCCTATTCCTGTCATCCTTCGACCCACTACCTCCATTATTATCCCCATGTCCCCTGAACTCTGCATTCGATTTTTCTTGGGCATCACACTCCACCTCCACCTCCTGAATTCCTGTATTAAGCCGCACGCTGCACTGAACACTTGACTCTTCGTTAGATTGAGTTCCTACCTCGCCCTCAGAGTCCTCTTGATCTGCAACCTGCCTTCCTTCTTGCCTTAAACCTAGGTCCTCTTCTTTCTTGAGTTCCTCTTCCATAGCTTTCTGTTGAGATACCGACCAAAATCACCTCCATTTACCGTTGGACATAAACAGCTTTTAGCCACTTAAATACTCCTTCAACCCCTAAGATTTTTCTCTCCCGTGGTGTCTCTTCAGTATTCTCAAATTCTCCGTACCTTCTCTTCCCACCTTCACGCAGATTTTTTCCCATGTAGGTTGCTCGTATTTCCTGTTACTATATCTGCCATTAGGGTAGATAACAATTTGATTTTTATTGGTCTGTGACCCTTCGTTTTACCCACACTTTCCTCGTCATCAATGTTCACCTCACTAAAATTAATTTTCATATTATTGTGTATAACGTCCACCACTTTGTATATAATGTCTATCTTCTTCTCTAAACCGTCTTCCAGCACCCCATATATGTATAAACATTTCTCCATCCTTTTCTGGCTGTCACTCCTTTCAAATTAAATAACGCCTCTTCCAGAATTTTGACCTTCTCTCTTAACACCTGAATCTCTTTCTCGTTGCTCCCTGCCTTTTTCTCAACCTCCACCTTATTCTCTTTAATAAAATTTTTCAGTTCCCCTTGCTCTTTACACAAGAGCATCCATCCTCTCTATTATCAAAAGGGCAGTGTCGTTTTACCACATCTCTCACCATCTCCTGAATCTTCTCCATATTTTCCCAACTCATATTTCCGCTGACGTTCGGGCCGGGGTACAATTCCACCACCCCCCACCCGATCACCAGAAGCACTGTTAACACCGCCGCCACCAGTAGCACCTCACCCGTCTTTCCCTTCACATCCTTTCTTGCCGTCCACTTCGTGATCTTCTTCCACCTGCTCGTCCAGCTCTCGATAGCCGCACGGTACTGCTCCACTTCCACCATAACTCTCCGCACTCACTACTCCACACGTCTTCATCTGTCGCTTGCATGGACTAGACTGGATCTTTCCTATAAGTGATTCTAACTACGAATTGTACGTACAAAGAGCAAAATATAGCTATAATTGAGAAATAGAGACACATCGAGGAATAGACATACGACGAAACGTCATTGAAACAAAGTTGTAGATCAGTCCAAATTGAACTGAGATTGTATCATCCGTTTTGTTATACGACTTACCGTTTAGCCGCAGAATTACTCGAAACCGCTTCCATATTTCGATATTCTTCGGGGACAAAATGTGAATAATTTAAGGATCATGGAATTTTCCTTCGGCTGCAGGCTAAAACGCATAATTTTGCCCAGTTTCAATTTTCACCGGAGGTTTATATGCATTAGGATGGCATTCCATACTATTTTTTTCTTCTCTGCTGACATAAACTGGCTGTCTATAAATGATTCGAGCATAATTTTGTTATTGTACAAATAGTTCACATTTTTCTTCAATAAATCTGCCCTTATACAATTTACAAGCATTTTTCTTTTTTTCTGTCTTTTTTACTTCTTTCTTAATCCGTTTACCCTCCAGGATCAGTTTTTACCTAGGACTCAGCGAGAGTTCTCACCTATACCGCCTCAAGGGCAGTGTCCTGGAGCGTGAGACATTATGTCGTGGGATACGTCTGGGCAGGAGGATCAGTACCTTGCCCAAGCGGCCTCACCTGCTATGTTGAAAAGGGGCCTTGTGGAGGATGGAAATATTGGAAGGGATAGACCCCTGCATTTGCCTGGATGAAAGGGAAACCACAGAAAACCACGTCAAAGATGGCTGAAATGGGAATCGAAACCCCCTCTACACAGCTGACCTCAGGCACAGTGGACTCCGTTCAAGTCCTCGTATCACTTTTTAAAATTTCGTGGTAGAGCCGGCAAACAAATTCATGCCTCTGGGAGTGGCAGCTATTCATACGAACCACTACGCCGCAGAAGCGGTGAAATAATTGTCTACGGATTGAAAATTAAAACATAGCTACCTGTTAGAGGTCGTAATTATCTTAAAACGTTATTTTTTCTGAATTGAATGGATTTCCCTTTGAGTTACATTCCTGGATCATTGATAAACGAAATAACTAATTATCTGAAGTTACATTACTGAATGTTCGCAATATTTTCTATTAACCGAAAATGTAAACATTAGTTCAAGCTTTAATGTACATGATCTTTAGAAAAACTAAAAAATTATAGCTCTTGTATCTTCTCATAACTGAGCAGTTTATTGCGCAAAACACAACTCCTTTCGTGAATGCCTTGTTAATTTGATAGAAAACCAATCATCTATAATGGAAATACCACACGCTTACCTCGCAAAACGTATACCAGCTTACACCTCCCAGTAAACCGGTAGCTTGCTGACCACGTGGAGCGCTGCAGTCGCATGGATGGAAAGAAATGATCCTAGCTTCGCGACTGTATATATTAGACTGTGGCGTGACGGTCGTGTGTATTGAGTCTAACGTATTCAGTTGGGTGAGCACTCTAATTCCATAGCATTTTTATGACAATGCGATAAGCGACATGTTCATGTGAAAATTCGGAGTGAAGTGAAGTAAAAAATTAAACTTTTTGTCAAGCATTGATTTTCTAATTATACTGTTTATTTTAGTAAAAACCGCCATCTGTTTCTCGGTACTTGGAGGTTGACAACTGGATTGCCATACGAAGGCCATATGAGATGAATATTACTTATTTTACTAAGCTTCGAACACCATCTGTTGTTTGGTAGGTAAATGTTTGGAAAATTCTCTAGCTGACTTCCTAATAAGAAAGGTATATGTCACTGGGTCCGTCTCTGTGGTGTAGTCTTTAGTATGATTAGCAGCGACCCCCGGAGGCACAGGTTCTATTTCCGGCTGTACCACGAAATTTGAAAAGTGGTACGAGGGCTGGAACGGGATCCACTCAGCCTCGGACGGTCAAATAAGTAGAGGGGCGTTACCCCCAGTCCCACGCCCACAGCCAATCTCAAAGTGGTTTCTCGTCGTTTCCCACTTCTTGTCCAGGCAAATACGGGGATGCTTCCTAACTAAAGGCCACTGCGACTTCTTTCCATCTTACTTGTCTATTCCTTCCAATCTTCCCATCCACCCCACAAGGATCCTGTTCAGCATAGCTGGTGAGGCCGCCTGGGAGAGGTAATGGTCCTCCTCGCCAATTTTATCCACCCAACCTAAAGGGTCACGCTCAAGGACACTGCCCTTGAGGCCGGAGAGTTGGGATCCTTCTCTATGTCCGAGGGAAAAACAACCATGGAGGATAAACTGAGTAATAAAGAAAGAAGTATGTCACAGTTTGTTATGCTGTAAAACCCGCAAGTGAACTCCTCAAAATCAAGAAGTGCCCGTTTATAAATTTTTACCGCCATACGACCTAACCTGCCAACAATCTGTTGGTAAATTGTTTTGGAAACAGTGGGGCTCGGGTCGTGTAAACTGTGCACAGTATCGTAAGATTGAATTCGACACCTTAACGATCTCAGCTATCACGTGTGCTCCGAGATCTCTTCGCTAAACTGTATGAATCATGACCATCGTTGTATTGTTTTTATAATTCACGCCAGATAAGTGATTTTTTTTAATGAGACCCTTACTGATCGATTCCTTATCGCAGGAAATCGCTAGTCTTTGATTTTCATTCGGAATCTTTAGAGCCGTTTCCGAGTACGCTAGTATTTATATACAAGAATTGCTCGTTTAACAGTACCAGATTATATTACTGTTAAGATAGTAGTGCAGTATCTGACAGTAACCCTTCATGCCGTGATAGGTAACGATATGTGCTTGTTGTGTTCCTGTTTTTGTTTTGTCATGTATTTATTCTATGTTCCTTGCCAATCAAGGCATTCAAATTCAATCGAAGTCAGTTGTATATGGTGTGTACTTGGTTCCTGCGAAGAGTAAAGATAAGGCAAGAGGGCGAGCGAATTTGTTTAACAATTCTGGAATTAAATGATTCAGCTTCCGCCACTTTATGACTTACTTTATTCCTTCAATATAATGATATTACACTCCAAAACCGAAAAATATGAGCCAAAGCAGAGAAATAATATTTCCTTATAAGCTATTAGAGTAAGAAAGAAAATCCACATAAACCCTTTTCTTGCAAATAGAACTGTAAGCTGACCCGCTCTGCTCCAATGTTTAAAAGGACTAAACGGTTGGACTTCCAGGCGTACATATTCCTACAATTTTTTCACATTTTATTTACCTACAGGGCCCACTTAAGATACACTGTAATAAAAGTAGCCTATATGTTAACTAAAAGTTGAAGTTGTATGCATGTTGAGTTTGAGCATGGTCCGCGAAGAAGATATTCCGTGAATGAAACAAAGACAAAGAGACCAAAAGTAAAGCATGTGCAAAAACACATCAAAATATTTTTCTCATGAATTATTTAAAATATGAAGAAAATTCGTGAGAACTCTGTCTGGCAAATCGAATTTCAACTACACTTCGTGCGATCCATCGTTCAATACGTCCGACTCTTTGGCTGAATGGTCAGCGTACTGGCCTTCGGTTCAGAGGGTCCCGGGTTGGATTCCCGGCCAAGTGGGGATTTTAACCTTCATTGGTTAATTCCAGTGGTTCGGGGGCTGGGTGTTTGTGCTGTCCCCAACATCCCTGCAGCTCACACACCACACATAACACTATCCTCCACCACAATAACACGCAGTTACCTACACATGGAAGATGCCGCCCACCCTCATCGGAGGGTCTGCCTTAGAAGGACCCAACTCGGCTAGAAATAGCCACACCGGGCGAGTTGGCCGTGCGCGTAGAGGCCACGGCCGCTTCCTTCCAACTCCTAGGCCTTCCCTATCCCATCGTCGCCATAAGACCTATCTGTGTCGGTGCGACGTAAAGCAACTAGCAAAAAAAAACAAAAGAAAAAAAGAAATAGCCATACGAAATTAATTATCGTTCAATATGACTATCCGGTCAATTATAATGGTGCAAAGCGTGTGTTTTTCTATGACTTGCTTCATATTTCCCTTCGCTACTTAGCTCACTTAAAATGTACCATGGTAGTAAATAGCCTGTGTGTAAACCAGGTAGTTATTCGTGAGAAATCACATGCCGGCCAAAGTACATATTTTGAGTGATGATTGTTGCCTTCTTTTAAGTCATGGTTCTCATGGGAGGCCACTTATATTCTGGTGTGGTACATAACTTCTGCTGCCCGGAATTATATTATCTTTCAAATGATGGAAGACCTTTCAGAATCGGTCCAGTAATTTCTGATATTACCCATTACATAAAAAGAACCTCACGGTCTCCCTTTGTAATATATTAATGTAGAAGTATAGGCACTTCCCTGAAATTTTTGCGCAAGAAGAACCATTTTAATGAACTGCCGTGTACTTTTAAGGAATGGCATATCATTCTTCTTCATTTTCTCCTCCTTCTTCTATGTACTGTATTAGGACTCATCGATGTTGCGTGCCAATATGGCGAGTACACATCTGTCTACATTTGTTGCAGAAATCCGTCCTGCTGGTCTGTGTCCTTTCCAGCTTTTTATATTGTCCAGCTGCAATATTACCCTGCTTGCAAATCCACAGTGAACATCTACTCGACCCTGAAGTATGATTTGTAACATTACACTCTGGAAAGCCAATAACCTGACATCTTTCAAACACAGTATTAATTTAAGTGCATGGTTGTTATGCGTAGCAACTTAATGCTATCAAAACCCTAACGGAAGACAAATGGTGACGTTTGGCCCAAAGACGTAATAAATTCTACCGATATTAATGAATTTATTACGCATTCAGACGTTATAAGGGTACTACGTACTGTTTGTACGAGGATTAACTGCTCCGAAAGTCGAAAAAAAGAACGGAGCCCGTTCGAAATTGTTAATGGATTGTTTGTAGTCCGACAGATAGATTCCCCACATATGAATGTATTGGTATGCCACAGAGACTGTTAGAAAATTAATAAACTGGAGGAGGTCCATGTAATCACACATTTTCTACTCATGGAGGAATTGTTTCCTATATACTGAGAGAAAGTGATGGCTGTCCAATAAGTGCGGAAATGGTGCCATGAATTAGCAGAGTGTTCAAGGACTCTGAAAGACGAGGAGCGTAGTGACTATCGATCAATATCAGGCACACCATTTTATTAATTAGATTTACGAAATGGTGCTTTCGACGGGAGAGGTATGTTACTCTGAATTTGCTAGAGACGATCAGCGAACGGTTTGCTACTTTCATTGGACGAGGAATGCAGACAGTCATTATACGCTAAGGCACATGCTTCAACCAATTTGAAACATAAAGGAGTGATACAGAAATAAAGCATTCTTTTCTTATCATGATCTATTATCTAACTTTCACTTGCTGTGTATTGACTCACTCTCGTAGTTATGTGCGCAATAGAATTGTGTAGTAAACCTATGTTGTGACCCACGTATGTTCCTCACAATACACAAGTCACACTGAAGTGCATGACCGAATTAATAATATGTTAAGAAATGTGACTTCGGATCATAATGAACGACAGGAAACAGTGTTCATTTTCTGAAACTTTAGTAATAATAGTAAACAAAATTCATCTACGAAAAAGTAATTGGTGACTTTCTTGGAACTTCTAATGATTGTTGTGTCGTAAATGTAGGGCCTAATTTGAAAGATGGCGCAGTTACCCCTTTCTTTATTTTACAGTAATAGCACTTGAACTCAGGTCTAGTGACAGAAAATGTTGGTCAAAATGTGTAGAAGGCAAAAGGTAGTGCAGTATATATAAGAGCGGTTCATTGATGTGAATAAGTACCTGAAAATATATGTATTCAGGCCTGGCAAACACGAAACTCCACAAGAGCACGTAACTCGAATGATATTTGTAAGGAAAAGTCGCACGTTAAGACGCTTTTCAACAATGAATGGACAGAGCGAGTGTCTGCGTGGTTTGGTCACGTAGCAGACAGCATTAATTCGGCAGATAGTGAGTTCGAACCTCACTGTCGGCAGTCCTGAAAACGAATTCGGTTGTTACCCATTCCCTACCTCGCAAGTGCTCGAGCTGTACCGTAATTAAGGCCACGGTCGATTCTTTTCCATTCCTAGCCTTTTCCTGTCGATGCGACCTTATAGGACCTATCTCTCTCGGTGCGACGTATAGCAAATTGTAAAAAGAAACAGGAAAGAACGAGCGGCGTTTTTTGTATATTGGAAAATATCATTATATTGACAACAATTGTAACATGTCATGGGAATATGCTGAAATTCGAATTTAATGAACATCACTCTATACAGGTGATATAAATATCAATCCTCTCTTATTTTGGTGATGATGATGCTTGTTGTTTTAAGGGGGCTAACATCGAAGGTCATCGGCCCCCCTCTCTTATTTTACGTGTAACAATAGTTACACTGGTTCACTGCACGCCCCATCTATCGTAAAAGTGGGGAAAATTGTGAAAAATTCCCGCGTTCAGTCTGGCGACCCTCAACTTCGAACGTACAATTCTTAGGTTGCAGTTTTCCGGTTACTTGATCTGTACTGCATAAACAAATCTCTCGGTGTATATTAACGTCTTTTCCATTTTCCCAAACATAAAACATTTATTCATGGTGTGGATTACCATAGTCACGTCCTAGTTCGTGAACCATGGGCAACGGCTGAATGGCCTAGTAAGTGGTCCTGCGCGTTGGGATACCAGTTGCTACAGAAGAGGAGTGGGCACCTCGGACATATTCTGAACCCTGGTCCTCTTTGTGCTCAGGCGGCTAGGATTATACAATCCACCGCGATCCCTAACCCGTTAGAGGAGAGATGCTCACTTGGACTACTGTAGAGTACGCGCGCCTTTTAGTGATACATGGACACCCTAGTGCTGAATCGGTCGACCTCGGTTATCTTCGAGATTTGTATTGGCAACCTTTGAAACACAAACTATGAATCGCTTATGCATCGCTGTGCGACATCTGGCGTACACTTTACGTACTAGTACTGTTGCTGTTTACACAGCAGAGCCAAATTATAGAATTCAAGCTGGGAACAAGATTCGCATCGAGATAATGTGTGTGTGGTACAGTTGTTGGCTTAACATAATGAAGGTTTGGAAAATTCATATCGATCGATCATATTATCGATTCAATTCAGAATTCATTTGCATTCAGTTGGCAGTATTACCGGAACGAGGAGAGCTCACTCCTCAACCCTGTACAAAAATCAATCACTAAATGGTGAGCTGAAAATATTTCAGAACATTTTAAGCAGGCATCTGGCCGTGCCCTGCAGGGAAGGGAAAACATTTAGGTGCCAGCGTCCACCGCATCCGCTTCTAACTCGGAAGATGCAGACGGCATCACAGCGCGGTCTCCTTTCCAGCCGAGAAGAGAGCAGAGCCAGGAAACATACGTCAACCCAACACCCAGAAAAAGATAAACAAACCTTGCCACAATGAGAGGGCCACACAGTCGTAACATACGACTGCGCTCGGAGAGGCAGTGAAGCGAAGGATCACCCAGGAGAGGACCCCAGTGGGAAATGACAGTCAGTTAAGATCTGAACGTCTCCCTCTGCAGCTCTTCCAATGTTTCCGCTGTATGCGATGAAGCCATCGAGAGTGTAGATGTGGGCTCAACGTACGCTGCAAGCGCTGTTCTGGTCATCATCAGCACAACGATTGCATGGCACCACCAAACGCACGGGGGCCCTCCGGCCTCTCATAGCAGTTACGCGATTTACAGAATCATGCAGAGAGGAAGGAAGCCCGTCGCCATGTGCCCACTCCTTCCAGTACGCCCATGGTCGGAGTGGCCGCAACCTCCGGGATAGACGGTTAGGTACCATGGACTGCAAACTGATCAAACTGTGCAGCCGGTTCTAGGATTTCTAGAGGTATGGCTTGGTAACCGGCATGGCCCGCGCTAGCCTCAGCATTGCCTCGAAGAACTGATCCCCCGAATAACAGGACCGTCTTAGAATGGGATAATGACTTGTGCTCGATGCCTGTTCCTAAGTTACAATATTACCTCGACTTATCCCTGCATGTGCTATTTGCGTTTTATCAAGTTTTACATGTTGGCAATTTTCTATTTCTGCCTATGTGGTTATGTCCTGACGCCTATTACCCGATCACACAGTTATGATACCTCATCGACTTATCTGGCCAGATATTATGCATAACATGGGTACATGCAAATACTTCCTTTAGTATCACTTACTTCCATTCCACCCCTCCCCCTCCGCTTCCCGGCTGCCTCTTTCTCTCCTTTGAATTAACAACATCACGCTGGAGGAGCGTGCTTCGCCCCCCCCCCCCTCCCCGAAGGAATGTGTGGCTAGAGCGATCAGTGATGGTCTATCTGGCCTTTCCATGAGAAATCAGTGAACACTTCAGGTCTCTCTAGCCTTCCCCAGGAACATCGGCAATTTTTTGGTGGGGTCGGGAGATAGCCTAGGAGAAAGAGAAAAAATCCTCTCTTTCACTTTTTACGGACCGTTCAGGAGATTCCCTAAGGAAAACTAGGCCGCTAACCTGACCTATAAGGCTCCTCCATGGGTAGCCTGGGAGGTTAGGTTTACGCACATAGGTAAGGTTAATGAGTTATGATGACGTCATAACCTCACCTAGGCGCCAATAACCCCAGGTCATTGACCTTGCTTGCACAAAAAATGCTGACTTAGCAAAAATTCAAATTTCCCGGCAGAAACGCGGAAAAATGGTGGTATATCACCCATTGGTTTATAACGTACACGAACTCTACTACGTAGCGTGCATGTGGGTCATATCTAAGATGTTGATTGACCTTTTGCTGAATATCCTGCAAAATCTAACCATCGTATTACCAAAATAATTTATCCATCTGCAGACCTGTTCATGGTAGCATGTGGGAGAATCTGAAATATGATTCAGGAGATCTTTGAATGTTACATACATACATACATTCATACAGACATACATACATACATACATACATACATACATACATACATACATACATACATACATACATACATACATACATACATACATACAAAAATCATCATTCTTCATTATAGACCATTATGCATATCCCGAATATCACTTACTCCTAGCACATCCACATGCATCCTCTTTGCTGACTCAGTCAGTTCTACTTTCTTTCTCCCACAAGCCCAGTTAATATTGATAGCTCCCCTTCGAACTCCATTTCGTTCGCCAAGTTGTTTCCAAGGAGTCCCTGACCTGTTAAATGGGAGTGGGACTCCCTTACTCCCATAGACCCGAGGCTTGCTTAAAAGGTTCTGAACGGGCTAGGCGAAATTTCTGTGAAAAAGAATGGTACACAGTAAGGATTCTCCTCTAACGGGTTAGGGACCACCGGTGGATTGAATAGCACAATGAGAGACATGACTCCGTTTATGTCCGAGAATCTCCATCCCATTCCATATTAACTTGTATCCCGACCCTCATATCCTCTTACTAGGCCAGTCAGCTATTGTCCATAAATATCGATCTAGGAAGTGACTACAATAACGCACACCACGTACCAAGTACTTAATATTTCGATAACATAGAATAATAGGTGCCATTCCGAGAGTTGGAATATTTTCTAGAAATCGTTGGTTCAAGATCTTAATTATTCTCTGAGAATATCTTCTTATTTTAAAAACAGGGAAAGAAGTCATGTTCCGTAAACATTTATTATAAAACACATGCATACATTATCAACATTACTATTGTGTTTCGGTACAGACTAACAAGGAAATTCGTTCACTGGATTCAATGGTGAATCTGCAATATAACTCGATCATTTTATTAATTTTTATCGAGGAATACTATTTATCTCTACCTACGAATTTCACAGAAGTAGAATATAACAGTAAATTGAATTGTTAGAAAGGGAACGATTGCTGTATAATATTAAATAAAAATGTATGAATTATTGAAATATTTAGTGCAAGGAGTGAGCATAGTAGGAATACAATTTAACAACTCACGTGGTTAACTGTAATATTGACGTGATATTTACTCCATTAGAAAGATGCCACCGTACTTATTGATGGTAATATCTGAGTCGTTCTGTACCCTTTACTCCTTCCCGATAGGACGTTGAATTCTGATGGACGTGTGTACCATTAACTGCAGATACAATTCGTAATCTCGATTGCTAATGGCAAATGGTGTAGGCAGGTGCAGGGAGTGTGTCAAAACGGATACAGTGGCTGTCTGGTTTTCTCTCAAGAGCTGCACCACTCTTACGGTTCCTCGTGAGTGAACCTGGGGCCTCCAGCATCGTCCACAAGGAGAGAATACACTTGCAAACCTAGTCCATCTAAATTTTATACCACCTCCCATACGTAATAGGACAGGGTATCATGAAATCGCTCAGAGTGGCGGAAATTTATTATCGTGCAATTTCCTCAGCTTTGATCCATTATGGCTCAACCAGTGTGACCACATTTTCAGAGAGAGCGGGTCTATTTTCAGAGTGTACTCATTAATCAAACGATCCGGCGAATGTCAACGTAACTATAGTATGAGTTGGTCCAGCAATTGTGAATGCGAGGTCTGGCGCTAATCGCTCACTCTGGGACCAGGATAAAGAACGGCGGGACGTCTGTGGTTTCTACTATCATAGTGTGACGTTGTTAAATCTCACAAAAGACCTTTCAGTAGCCAGTAATTATCTACTCTGTGGCGACGAGCAGTTGAATAACACTATGTCATTTACATTGTTCTGAACTACGAACTTCTAGGGTCAGTTTTATAATATAATTATCTCAATTAAGCGAAGGGCGACATTTATCAGACTATCCAATTCCACGAACTATTCCTTCAGATGAACACTTTGTTTCCTTTTAAGTATAATATTTATGACTAAATCAATGTAGGCCCTATCCTATTAGACTATACTAGCTCATCTCAAAACTTTCACGTAAACCATTTCATGGTTTCAGAATACTACATTTTCAGAATATATTCATTAATCAAATTTTTCAGTGAACATCAACTTAATTTTCATACGAGTTGGCCCTGGAATTATGAATACGAGGTCTGGCACTAATCCCTCGCTCTGGTAATGAAGATTTAGAATGACTCGGTTGGCAACCAAACCCATTTAGTCTGATTCATATAATATCAGACATCTAATCAGGTACAAATATTATTAAGAAGTTTGGGAAAAAGGAGAAGAAGCATCGTAAATACGAGAATGTTTCTCCGGAAGCAAATAATGTCTTTCAAATTAAATATTCAAGACTATAATTTTTAATGTTACTGCATTAATCACCTATTAACATGAACCAAATATAGACCAATAATTTTCATGAAATGAAATGAAATGTCGTATGGCTTTTAGTGCCGGGATATCCCAGGACGGGTTCGGCTCGCCAGGTGCAGGTCTTTCTATTTGACACCTGTAGGCGACCTGCGCGTCGTGATGAGGATGAAATGATGATGGAGACAACACACACACCCAGCCCCCGTGCCATTGGAATTAACCAATTAAGGTTAAAATCACCGACCCGGCCAGGAATCGAACCCGGGGCCCCCTGAACCGAAGGCCAGTACGCTGACCGTTCAGCCAACGAGTCGGACAATAATTTTCATAAGACAGTATCAGTGGGTTTCACATGTATTTTAATATAATACTGAAAGATACGGATGTTTTAGCCATACCATTAACGGAGATATAGTATGGTGGTGCTAATGCCAGTCCTTAATCTGTAAAGGGGAAGGGGAATGTTTGCTTTTAATATTCAGTACGCTTTCCTTGACCCACTCGATTTATACATATTTAATACTCTTAAGTAATCGGTTATAGCACATTTCTCGGTTAACGCTAAGAGTCGTGCAGTTTAATAAAATCGTACTCACAACGTGTAGACAACATTACATAAATAACGTATACAACGTATAATTGCGTGGCGAAGCACGGGTACATCAATTGGTAACTAACTAACTAACTAACTAACTAACTAACTAACTAACTAACTAACTAACTAACTAACTAACTAACTAACTAACTAACTAACTAACTAACTAACTAACTAACTAACTAACTAACTAACTAACTAACTAACTAACTAACTAACTAACTAACTAACTAACTAACTAACTAACTAACTAACTAACTAACTAACTAACTAACTAACTAACTGACTGACTGACTGACTGACTAACTAACTAACTAACTAACTAACTAACTAACTAACTAATAAATAAATAAATAAATAAATAAATAAATAAATAAATAAATACAATTAATGACAAATGGATGCATAGAACCATGGGACGCAACTTACGTACCCACAAAATAAACAGACGACGTACCTCACGGAATTATTTTGCTTGGGAACTTTGCTTTTAGAGGGTTCCATATGTTTAGAACTCGTTTCATTCTGAGAGTGTAGACTAAATTTGCCCACAGCCTAGACTTTTTTTAAAAAAATAATTGAGATAATATAGGAGCCTCAACGGAATGAAATTCTCTTGTTCGCGATCTGCTGTCCAGCCAAACTAGGAAAAGTCTCGCTTTTGTACAACTTTCACATTATAATTTTAGCTAAAGTAGCCCGTGCTTCATACACCTTATTAACATCCTCTGCCGCGTAGGTTGACTGATGCCCAGCCACATCTCCTGAAGGTGTTCGTACGCCACGTAGCGTAACGATGACCTTTCACGCATTGCTTGACTTTTTTGACTGAATCCACTGTCTCTCATACCACACTGTTCCTTACTTAGTGAACCAAGCTCGATAGCTGCAGTCGCTTAAATGCGGCCAGTATCCAGTAATCGGGAGATAGTGGGTTCGAGCTCCACTGTCGGCAGTCCTGGAGATGGTTTTCCGTGGTTTCCCGTTTTCACACCAGGCAAATGCCGGGGCTGTACCTTAATTAAGGCCACGGCCGCTTCCTTCCACTTCCTAGGCCTTTCCTCTCCCATCGTCGCCATAAGACATCTCTGTGTCGGTGCGACGTAAAACAAATTAGCAAAAAAATAGCATAGCATCACGTTAAAAAATTAAGCTTCCCCCTGGGTGAAAACAAGGTCATTGTTTGGGTACTTCTGCTTTCGAGCCCCAAATGTTTATTCTCCCGTCGTCCAATTGGAAAGTGTTTAGAATTTTCTTTTCTTCTATAGATTTTCAATCACTATTGATCTGCATTTAGGGCAGGGCAGTCGCCCAGGTGGCAGATTCCCTATCTGTTGTTTTCCTAGCGTTTTCTTAAATTATTGCAAAGAAATTGGAAATTTATTGAACATTTCCCTTGGTAAGTTATTGCAATCCCTAACTCCCCCTCCTATAAACGAATATTTGCTCCAATTTGTCCTCTTGAATTCCAACTTTTATCTTCCTAATGTGATATTTCCTACTTTTAAAGACACCATCCAAACTTATTCGTCTACTGATGTCCTCCCACGCCATGTCTCCACTGACAGCTCGCAACATACCGCTTAGTCGAGCAGCTCGTCTCCTTTCTCCCAAGTCTTTCCAGCCCAAACTTTGCAACATTTTTGTAACGCTACTCTTTTGTCGGAAATCACCCAGAACAAATCGAGCTGCTTTTCATTGGATGTTTTTCAGTTCCTGAGTCAAGTAATTCTGGTAAGGGTCCCATACACTGGAACCATACTCTAGTTGGGATCTCACCAGAGACAAATATGCTCTCTCCTTTACATCCTTACTACAACCCCTAAATACTCTCATAACCATGTGCAGAGATCTGCACCCTTTATTTACAATTCCATTTAAGTGATTACCCCAATGAAGATCTTTCCTTATATTAATACCTAGGTATTTACAATGATACCCGAAGGGAACTTTCACCCCATCAACGCAGTAATTAAAACTGATAGGACTTTCCCTATTTCTGAAACTAAAAACCTGACATTTTTCCCGGTTTATCATCATACCATTGCCTACTGTCCATCTTACGACATTATCAAGGTCATTTTGCAGTTGCTCACAATCTTGTAACTTATTTAATACTCTGTACAGAATATCATCATCTGCGAAAAGCCTTATCTCTGATTCTACTTCTTTACACATATCATTGACATATATAAGAAAACATAAAGGCCCAATAATACTGCGTTGAGGAATTCCCCACTTAATTTCTACAGGGACTGAGAAAGCTTCACCTACTCTAATTCTCTGAGTTCTATTTACTAGAAACAGAGCCACCCATTCAGTCACTCTTTTGTCTAGTCCAATTGCACTCATTTTTGCCAGTAGTCTCCCATGATCTACCCTATCAAATGCCTTAGACAGGTCAATCGCGATACAGTCCAATTGACCTCCTGAATCCAGGATATCTGCTATAACTTGCTGGAATCCTACAATATTGGCTTCACTGGAATAATCTTCCCTAATCCCAAACTGCCTTCTATCAAACCAGTTATTAATTTCGCAAACATGTCTAATAAAATCAGAAAGAATGCTTTCCCAGAGTTTACATACAATGCATCTCAAATTCACTGGTGTGTAGTTTTCAGCTTTATGTCTATCACCCTTTCCTTTATATACAGGGGCGACTATAGGAACTCTCCATTCATTTGGTAAAGTTAATTCATGCTAACAATAATCAGATAAGTACTTCAGATATGGTACAATATCCCAACCCATTGTCTTTAGTATATCCCCCCAAACCTTATCAATTCCAGCTGATTTTCTAGTTTTCAACTTTTGCATCTTACTGTGAATATCTTTGCTGTCATAGGTAAATTTTAATAATTCCTTTAACCTTAGTCTCCTCCTCTATCTGTACATTATCCTTGTAACTAATAATACATGCTGCTGGCTGAAAACTTCTGCCTTTTGAAGATCCTCGCATACACACTCCCCTTGTTCATTAATGATTCCTGGAATGTCCTTCTTGAAACCTGTTTCTGCCTTAAAGTACCTATACATACTCTTCCATTTTTCACTAAAATTAGTATGGCCACCATTTATGCTTACCTTCATGTTATCCTTAGCTGACTTCTTTGCTAGATTCTATTTCCTAGTAAGTTCCTTCAATTTCACCTTACTTCCACAGCCATTTCTAACTCTATTTCTTTCCAAGCTGCACCTCTTTCTTAGTCTCTTTACTTCCCTGGGATCTTTACCATTCCTTACCACCTTTAAAATTACGAACCTTTTTTCACATTCTTCAACAATTGCGTTAAACCCATCCCAGAGTCTGTTTACATTTTTATTTACCGTTTTCCACCGATCATAGTTACTTATTAAAAACTCCCTCATGCCTGTTTTATCAGTCATATGGTGCTGCCTAACAGTCCTAATTTTAATCTCTACCTTTCTTTCACATTTATTTTTAATTACCACGAAAACAGCATCGTGATCACTAATACCATCTATTACTTCGATTTCTCTATAGAGCTCAGCTGGTTTTAACAGCACCACATCCAGAATATTCTTCCCTCTAGTTGTTTCCATCACTTTCTGAATCAGGTGCCCTTCCCATAATATCTTATTTGCCATTATTTTGTTGGTCATGCTTCCTGTCGTTCGCATTACCTTCCCAATTGACTTTTCGTAAATTGAGATCACCCGCTACAATCACGTTCCTTTCCTTATCGTTTCCCACATAGCTGATTATGTTATCAAATAATTCTGCGCTACCCTTTCCTGGTCTGTACACTCCAAAGACATCAAGTTGCCTATTATCTTTAGAGATAAGCCTTACCCCTAGAATTGGGTGTTTGTCATCTTTAACTTTTTCGTCGCTTAAAAATTCTTCTTTCACGAGAATTAACACTCCCTCTCCTACCATTTCTATCCTATCTCTACGACACACCCTCCAGTTATACTCCCTCTCCTACCATTTCTCTCCTATCTCTACGATACACCCTCCAGTTCCGTGAAAAAAAATTTGCATCCATTATATCATCTCTCAGCCATGATTCAACTCCTATTACAATATCTGGTAAGTATATATCTATTAAATTAATTATATTCCTTTCTTTACAATACTTCTACAGTTGAGCACTAACAGTTTAATGTCATCCCTACTTGATTTCCAGTTCCCTGTTCCCTTAACACCGCTGCCTAGCGCACCCTGTTACCCTGAATGTACCTCCCTATAACCCTTCTAAACAAATTTCCTAACTTATATGTACCACTGCGGTTTAAGTGAAGGCCATCTGAGCGCAGATCCCCATCTCCTACCCACCCATTAGGATCTAGAAATCTCACTCCCAGTTTCCCACATACCCACTCCATAGTCTCATTTAAATCCCCAATTGCCTTCCAGTCAGTATCCGTCCTACACAGTATTATACTGATATAACAATCTCCGCTCCCTTAAACTCACAAGTGATGCATTTAAAAGATCCCACACATCCCCAACTATGTTGGTATTTATACCTGCTTCTCTTACGTTGTTAGTACCAACGTGAAACACTTCCAACTTCTCCTTTCCCTCCTCCTTCTACTTTCCTCAACATCTGCCTTAACCTAATTCATGGATAACACTCTACCCTGGTACCCTTTCCTCAACACACTTTCCCGACATGTCTCAATAGAATCCCCCACGACCAGAGTCTCAAACCTACCCACCTCATTTGATCCCTTCCCCTTCTGGTCA
The DNA here is from genome assembly GCF_040414725.1 of Anabrus simplex. NCBI lineage: Eukaryota > Metazoa > Arthropoda > Insecta > Orthoptera > Tettigoniidae > Anabrus > Anabrus simplex. The sequence goes on from NC_090265.1 coordinate 1,397,527,175, forward strand.
GTCCTATCTTTCCTGACAGCTGGAGAAGCTACTTCCTCCTCCCTTTTCTCCATCCCATGACCTGTTTCACCTGCCTTTTCCTATCCACTAGTCCACATTTCCCTTTCCTACCTCTTCTCTTTCCCCTACCTCCCCACTTCTCGGCAACAATTCCCTGTTCCTCATCTTCCCTCGGTTGTTCTATCTGCAGTGACTCGTACCGATTTCTCACCGACATCTGCCCTGAATTTTGTTCCTGAATGGAGCCCTTAGCCTGCAATCTCCTTCCCCTTAAACAATAGACCACCTGTCTTCTACAATTCCTCCCTTTCCTTCCCATCCATCTATTACACCTACTGTATCCTGTACATTGTTTGGAGGCCTACGTTCCTTCCTGTCCTCTGAGAGAATCCTAATTATTTCCCTCAAGCTCTCGAACTCCTCCCTCATACTCCTTAATGCCTGGCCACACCCACAGTTCCTACACTCGCACTGCTTAGTCATTAGCCATTTCTTACTAAATAATGAAAAGGAAAGCAAAAATAAGATAACTTATTCTGTGCAAAATAAAAATGAAAAGAAAGAAATATTGTCTAGGTTAGTTCACAAAGATCACACGACAGTAAGTTAATTAATATATGCTACTATTACACTACAATACTTCTTATTTGTACTATTTTTTACTCCTACAACACGCTAACACGATGAAAATTGCTGTTAATTAATGGAAACAGAGAATAATACACAAGAATGACACAATTCTTAACTGCAGTTAGGTCTACCCTAGTTACAACAACAGAATTTTAGTAAGACAGTTATTACAGATACCTCAGAAACGGTACTATACTACACAAATATTTCACAGTAATACAATAAACACACTACGTTCTAATAAGATGCTATAATACACTACAGTAATTTTTAAACTACGTTCAGACTAAGTACAGATACTACAATACACTACAATAAGTTTAAACTACATTCAGAGGTATTCTAATTACAACAGGTTATTACCAAGCAAAAACAGAAAAGAAATTTACCATTAAAGTTCGAAATTCACAAAACTACTCAAAATTATTGAATAGGCACTCTAATTTCTAATATGTTACAATACTACACAACAATAATCTTAAAACTACGTTCAGACGTATCCTAGTTTCTTACTAGGCACAAATAGAAATGAAAATTCCAATTAGGCCTAAATTTAGATATTCGCAAGAACTACTGGTAGGTACTCAAAGATTATCAACAAATTTAAACTCTTATACAGATTATTATTAGTACTACTTTGTCCTACTATGCTGTAATAGAAATGAAACCTGCCGTTTGCACAAAAATACACATGAATATAACAGGCAAGATACTATCTAATATACCGTATCTACACTACAATTCTCAACTGAAATGCGGTTATGCGATCTTTACAGATGTTGGATTACTATTATTTTCCCTACTCCGTGGGGCGGAGAATAGAAGTGTCCTTAAATGCTGAACAATATGAGGTTTTTTACAATCATTCCTCAAAATAACTTCTGTCTAAACTACGCCAGGGATTGAATTGCAGTTATTGGAATGTAGGAACTTGATTATTAGCTAACTGCTCATAAATACTAAAATGTCGAGGGTGTGAAATATAAATTACGGATACTTTAACTGCCTACTCAGAACTACAAATGATCGAAATACAAGAATCAGCTGATTTTTATTTATATGTTCTTGACACGCTTTGTTCACAACTGTAGCCAACAATGCCAATATTTGAATAGGAAGAGCGACAATAATCAATAACGACTGTTAACTATTTCGCCAGAAATACTGTCTATTATATTGAAATCCGTTCTTTAAAACAAAATTTACAACAGTATCGCGTTATTAAAAGGAGTTATTACCATCGTGATACTTGGGACCGTTGAACTGCTATTTGAAATACCCTGTCAAATGCCTGCACTAATAGATATAACCGCTGCCGAAGTTACGACTCTTTTTGATAACCCGTCTTTGTAAGTATTTTATCAACAAACCTATTGATATTTTAATGATAATATTAAACAGAAAGAGATATTTCTTCTTTCACGCAGACCTAAATTACAGGTTGTAATCTAGCGAACGCCTACGGACCTACTCAGTGTGAAAACTGTAAATAAATACCACTAACCGCAGATTACTACAACAAACACTAAACACAATTATTTGTGGAGCTAAATGTATCACACACACAAAAGTTGGTAAATTTCTACAATTATTAACTACTTTATCAGTGAGATAACACAGAGCTCTTGGAACAGTCAACCACTCGCTAGCGCATCCAAGGCCTTTTGTACCATGTTTACGTTTATAATGTGCCCGAAGAAGACTCATTAATTTATCTTCCTTTGAAATTACATTTGTACATCAAACTAAATACTCTATTGCACTTCGACTTTAATTTTTTACCAGCTGTAGTACCCGGCGTTGCCCGGATAGCTTTTGACTGTTTACCGTAAAGCTTTGTATTACTTTAGTTATGTTGGAAGTGAATGTTTATATAATTTTCTAGCAAATGTACCCATGCTTCGCGACAATACTCTACATTGTACACGGATGTCGAAGTGAATTACCGCACATGAAGTGAATAACATTTTAAAATGGGATGTCTTGGCTTTATCCGGGAAACAGCATTGTGAAATCCACAGTGTGATTTGCGGAATTGCGATGATAACGGCAAGTCCACTTGTCCACTGCAATTCACAAGGAAGTTGGTACATTTCATTTAACGGCAGGCCCCATTGCATAGTACGCGGAAAAATCGATTTGGGGAGGTTTAATTACAATGGCAGACCCCATTTCCTACTTTCAGATAGATTACCGTTGAGGAACTTTTATTATATTTGCAAGGAACTTCCCTATTGCCACTCAAAAGTGAGTTGCGTTCTTATCATTAAAATGGCAGACGCACTTTCTAATGCCAGTCAGCTTACTGCCAGTCGCACCGAGTTGGTGAGTTCTCATTAAAATAGCAGGCCATTATGCCTAACGTCAATCACATTTTAGATGGGTAAATTTGTTTATAATGGAAGACCCTTGCCTACTGACAAACAGGATCGGGTAAAAGAGTTAAAAAAAATTGCACTGTCCTTTGTCTTCTGCTAGTCGAATCGAGAAGGGAATTATGCATTAATATAGTGCACAGGTGGTGGGGGAAGACCCTATTCTTACTGCCTGTCAAAGTCGATGTGGGGAGGACTGATTACAATGGCAGACGCCCTCCTTCTGACAGTCACTACCGATTTGCCAAGTATTTAATAACAATGGCAGACAAACCCTTTCTAGATCACTACAAATCGACGTCATTGAAAGAATATAGTCGTCATACGGAAGTATATGGATGTTTACCTTCACTTACACAATAACTGCTGCTAAACGGCACATCAAATCGAAAAACCTATTGTACGATAAGACGCACTTTCTGGCCACATTCAGCAATCTAAATGGGTTGTCCTATGATATGATCAAGTATCTCGTCTATTCAAAGGTGATATTGTTTTCGAAAAGTTGAATAGGGTGAAATTGCTATAAGCTTTTCACATATAGAATTATTTTTCAGATATGTGACAGCTTAAATAATATATTTTGGCAAAAATACGGCCACTGGGTGGGCCAATATTCGTGTAGAATTTGTTCCTATCTTTTCTATAAGTGTGTCAAACAATGAAAAATACTTGTAAATATCAGCAAGTTTGCGAACAATCCGGAAGTACGGCCAAATCTAATATAAGGGAGAGAGATATGACAAAATGTCATAGGACTAAAGCTGTAGGTCACTCCAAATTGAAGGGAGATTGTGCCATCCGTTTTGTGATACGACTTACCGTTTAGCCAACAAATAGCTCAAAAGGAATGTCTGGACAGTCATTAAAATTGAATCCTTTTTTCGATATCTTTGGGGGTTAAAAGTAAAAAATTTGAACATTTTGGAACTTTTCCGTCGGTTAGGGACCAAAAGCTATAATTTCACCGAATTTTAATTTTCTACCTCGTCTGGCAGGTTGTGCAGCCATCTTGATTTGGGGGGACGGGGGATAAAAATTAGGAAATTCCTGAAAATTTTTAAGCCCACGAAACCTATGTTATCGCTTTGGATAAATGATACGACTGCGTTCTTATGCTGGGCCCAAAATTTGAGGCCCCAGCGTACCCCCTTCAGGGAATTTTGAGAATTTTCGATTTTTCTAGGGATCCTGGAGTCATCAGCTTCTCCCGTACCAAGTTTGAAATTTCTGAAATTTCTGGAGGTGCCTCATTAATTCACGTCTTTTTTCATTTTTAAATATTAATATATACGTCGCTCCAGACCGACTTGCTATACACCAGTTGAAGTACCCGTGCTTCGCTACGGGATTCTTAGAAAGACTGACTTGGTGGTTTTCCTAAATGAATTCATCATTACAAAAATGTCAGTAGGAATGTAGCGATTGAAGGCAATGTTATCATATAAAATACTCGATCAAATGAAAAACCGCACACTTTCTCACTTTCAACGAACAGTACTACGATGCCGATCTAACAGTCCAAAGTTCCAGAGCTGGAATAACCAGGTCGCAGACTGCCGTGAACACTCTTCTGTCATTATTCCGTTAAATATGCACACTACTCATTATGATCAGTACCTCAGAGTAGGGATTGAATAGCTCGAATGCTATGATGAACCAGTGTGTTTCGTACCAGTAATATCAGAAAATGTGTGAACCAGACGAATGGCATGCTAAAGAAGAAAGTTTTCTAACTCCCCAGCTACTTCCCACCAATATACAGGCAGGCTGTTACAGTCGGTACGACCAGGCGAGTTGTCCATGTGGTTAGGGGCAAGCAGCTGTGAGCTTGCATCCGGGAGATAGTAGATTCGAACTCCACTACCGGCATCCCTGAAGATGGTACTCCGTGGTTTCCCATTTTCACACCAGTCACACCAGGCTGTACCTTAATTAAAGCCAAGGCCGCTTCCTTCACAGCCCTATTCCTTTCCTATCCCAACGTCGCCATAAGACTTCCCTGTGTCAGTGCGACGTAAAGCAAATTAAAGAAACACTCGGCACGTTACAGTAATCGTATCTCTCGGGGATGAGTGGAAACAGAAGACAAAAAGCACATCACAACAAACAATGGTCAATGTGATGTTCTTGTTGAGAAAGTTTATGAGCTTTTTTTTAATTTTCTTTACGTCGCATCGACACAGATAGGTCTTATGGCGACGATGGGATAGGAAAGGATTAGGAATTGGCCTTAATTAAGGTACAGCGCCGGCATTTGCCTGGTGTGAAAATGGGAAACCACGGAAAACCATCTTCAGGGCTGCCGACAGTGGGGCTCGAACCCATTATCTCAGGATTACTGAATACTGGCCGCACTTAAGCGACTGCAGCTATCGAGCTCGGTTTAAGAGCTTTCTGTATTGCAGGCCTTCACATAAGTTTTCTTTCGACTGTGTGATATTACGGCGTCTTACAAAATTATTTTTGTCGTAGACTGTAGTTCCTTGTTCTCAGATTGTACATACCGATTTTCACTAAATTCTGTTTACCCATTTTCTTGTGACTCGGCGGTGATATGGACTTAGTAACAAAAATTCAAATTCATCAATATCTCTGTGATTATACGCGCTACGGTAACAATGTATAAGACATAAGTGATCGGAAATTTAATAACTTCTTACATAACTATTACTAACTTACGACATAACTAAAGTTATGTTAGTTATGTAGTATTTATCGATACGACCACAAATAACATAAATAACTTAATTGAGAATTACATTTCAGGCCTTTCCCTAAACTACCATTTCACTCAGCGTGCATAAAATAATTTGTAGCCTAGATTATAGTGGTTCATCACCCGACTTTATATACCGATTTTCATTAAATTCTCTTCAGCCGTATTCTCGTGACGCGTGTACATACATACATACAGACAGAAATTACGGAAAAGTAAAAAATGCATTTTTTTGTTACTGTGGATATGATCGATACAGAAATACCACTCTTTTCAAATTCTGAACAATGTACAGACAAAAATCTTATTTTATATATAGATTACAATTAAGGCCTTCCCTGAAACTACCATTTCACTCAGTCTGAATAAAATTATTGAAGGCCTACATTATAGCGTCTTATTCCTCGACTTTGCATACCAATTTTTGTGAAGATACGACCTCTAATATAATAAATATTTGAGAATTAAACTTTATGCCTTCCCCTAAACTACCATTTTTCTCAGCGTGAATACTATTATGTACAGGCTATCCTATATTATAGCGACTTATTTTCCGTCTTTGTCTACCGATTTCCATTAAGATACGACCACTAATAACATAATTATTTGAAAATAAAAATTTCGGCATTCCCCCAAACTGCCATTTTAGTCAGCGTGAATACAATTATTTATGGCCTAGATTATATCTACTTATTACCCTGACTTTGCATACCGATTTTCATTAAGACACGACCACTAATAAAATAAATATTTGAGAATTAAATATAAAACCTTCCCCTAAACTACCATTTCACTCAGCGTGAATAAAATAATATATAGCCTAGATTGTAGTGGTTCATCGCCCGACTTAACATACCGATTTTCATTAAATTCTCTTCAGCCGTTTTCTCGTGATGCGTGTACAGACAGACAGACAGACAGACAGACAGACAGACAGACAGACAGACAGACAGACAGACATTACGAAAAAGTACAAAATGCATTTCCTTGTTACTGTGGCCATGACCGATACAGAAATACCATAGTTTTCAAATTCTGATCAATGTACAGACAAAACTCTTATTTTATATATATACACTAGATGACGGATAAGCATGAGTACGTTGAAAAGTGCAGACCTCCACGTCGAGATTCGTAACTCCTAAACGGTGCATGATATTAACAAACGGTTTGCGCCATCAGACGTCTCAGAATGCATCGCTCCAGACCGAGTTGCTTATATATATATATATAGATTATGGAGAGGTTGATTTATAATTTACGACCTCTTGTGTAGTTTTAATTAGATGTGTTTGGTTTCAAGTTTTAAATTGTTTAATTTTCGAGTAAAACTTCGTCCTTAATTACGTGATAACTATATATATATACATAAATTATTTACCCGCCGCGGTATAGATATGATGTATTGTCATTGAGATTGTTACCAATCGGCTTTGCAACCCCAAAAGCAGTGGATTCAACTATAATCTGTGTCGTATTTAACTGTTTATTTTGAAGCTCTTCTTAGAGGCTGAACGTGGACTTAATCGATATCCAGTGCGTCACAATTCCTCTCAGCGACACATATTGTATTCTACATTAATACCGGTTATTTTCCACCTTTTTACATGTTATCCCCTCACATTCATCACCCCCAGCATAGTTTGGGATGTTTCATCTCCATAGTATTTATTTCCAACTGGTAAGTTATATGTAAACCAAGTTTCGTTGAGAGATATTCTGGAACATGTCCACATACATCCGTAATCTCTGTTTTTTCCATTCATTTTTACCCCTTCTCAACCTCCATACTAATTGCGGCTGAAGTATGACTAAACCATCCAGAACGTCACAATTCAACTCAGCGACCAAATCAATGTATTCGACATTAATATAAGTCATTTTCGTTTATTTTTATTCTTCACCAACTTCCCCTAGGTGTGCTAGGGGTGTCTTACCCCAAACGTACTTTTTGCAGATAGTCATATGTGTATGGAAGAGACACACATACATCTGTAATTTCGGTCATTTTGGACATTTTCTTTTTCACTCCTTCTCATCTCTGTGCCGATGAGGGCTGAATATGAACTTCAACAACATGCGGAGCGTTATTATTCACCTCAGCGACCCAAAAACTATGGACTGTCATTGTCTATTATTTTTATATTTCACCCATATTTCATTTTTTAATTCACTCCCATTTCTAGGGGTTCTAGGGGTATATTATCCCTTTTAGCAATTTCTTCCAGATAGTTTGATTGAGAGGTAGCTAGTCATTAAAGTGAGGCCAGTATCCAGTTTTCGGAAGATAGTGTGTTCGAACCCCATTGTCGGCAGCCCTGAAGATAGTTCTCCGTGGTTCCCTATTTTCACACCAAAGCAAGTTCTGTGTCTGTAGCTTAATTAAACCACGGCCGCTTTCTTTCCGCTCCTAGCCTTGCCTGTCCTGCCGTCGCCATGAGACCTATATCTGTCGGTGCGACGTAAAGCCAATTGTAAAGGAAAAAGGAAAGGTAGAACGAGGTATGGGAGAACACACACACATACATCCTTCAACTCGGTCACTTTGGACATTTTCTTTTCTTCACCTGTTCTCACCCCTCCTGCCGATTGCGACTAAACATTATGTTAAACGGTATCCAGAGTAACACAGTTCACCTCACTGACACCGAAAACTATGGATTCGTTATAAATACCAGTCGTTTTCGGTTATTTGTAAATTTCACCCATATTTTTTTCCAGACATTAAATCATACTTGTATAAATTTTGGCTGAGTGCTATGCTAGAATATACATATATACGTCCATTATCTTTGTAATCTTTTACATTTATTTACCCTTTCTCAACCCCTTTACCAAGGAGTTTGAACTTGGACTTAAAAAAAAAAAGGAGTGTGACTATCCTTCTCAGCAACCCCGAAAACTATCGATTCGACACTATTTTCGAATATTATTGTATTCCACCCCCCTCACTCACACCCCTAAGTGGCCCAGGGGTGGGGCATCCCAACGCGGTTAGTCTCCTGATAGTAAGTCATAAGTGTACCAAGTTTGGTTGAAATCGCTCCAGTAGTCCTAAAAACTATGGATTCGTTATTGATATTAGTCATTTTCATTTATATTTGTATTTCATCCCTTCGCGTGGAGTTTCAAGGGTGTCTTCCCTCACAGAATTTTTCACAGATGGTAACTAATATTTTCATAAAATTTGGTTGACAGCTATGCTGGAAATTTCACACATACGTCCATAATCGCGGTCAATTCGGACGCTTTATTTTATTACCGTTGTCCACCCCCTATTGTCAAAGTGGACTGCACTTGGACTTAAAAAGCCCGGACTGTCGCTATTCATCTCAGTGACCCCTAAAACTTAGGATTCGACACTATTTTCTGTTTCCATATATCACTCCCCCCTCACCGACCCTACCACAAAGGCTGCTGAACTTAGACTTTAGAAAAATCTGGTGTGTCACTATTCATCTCGGCGACCCCGAAAACTATGGATTCGACACTATTTTCGTTTTATTTTTGTATTTCACTCCCCCCTATTTCCCACTGCAAAGGAGATAGAACTTGGAATTATAAAAATATCGGAGTGTTTCTATTCACCTCAGTGACCCCGAAAACTATGGATTCGACACTATTTTAGTTTATTATTATACCTAACCCCCCATTACCCCCCACTCCTAAGGGAACTAAAGGTGGATTACCCCACAGTGTTCGTCTCCAGATAGCAAATAATAAGTGTAGAAAAAATTGCTTGAAATTATTAGAGTGTTTTAGGAGGAGATGTGACATTTACACACATCCATATTTATATACAGAGATACTGAAGAATATATAAGATAGATAGAAAATAGATATATAAATTATATGTAGTGTTCTGTTCAGGATACTTAATTCATCGATATATATTTTGAAAGATATATTCTGCCAAGATTTTCAATATTTTACTGTGTATATGACGAAGAGCCTTAGGGAGATAATTATAATAAGCCAGATCTTTAAAAATGAAAGCACATGCATCAAAACCCCTTATTATTTATGAAACGTATGGCAAGAAGTAAATTCCATCACAAACTTCGTGTTCTGATACTATCTCTTGATAGAATTTCCGTTTACAAACAGCACATTACAAAATTTCAAATCACGTAGTAAAAAATATAGTCAGACACTTGGGGGAGTGTGTTCCATTTCTCACAATCCATTAACAGGTCAATCCTCTAAAAGCTAAGTGATTTTCAATCTTACGCAGTCTGAGAGAATAGAAAGTCTCAATTCGGAAGTATTCAATAATACGAATGTAATACGATATAATTTATTTATAAGATGAAATAAGTATTGCTAATTTTGATGTGGTTAGCCCCGTATGATAGTCGCTTGCAGGGTGAAGTTGACAACGACCGTTCATGCCTGCCAGAGAGGAATACACAATAATGAACGCGGTCACCCTGCATATAAATGGCTGTTGTTGGCTTCCCAGCAGGTAACTCGTCGAACGCATTCCTTTATGCTGCAGACAGGCCGATGGCTATATAATATTGTCACTGGGATTCACAATAGCTCTTTCAACAAGCTGGTCCAGAGCATGCTTGATGTTTCATTAATTTTGTACTGTGGCGCCGTCACGTGTGCTAGTGAAAACAGCTGAAAATTCATTCGCACACTAACCATATGGGCGTGAAAGTGGATTTTCGCAAATTAGTTGCTCTGCAGGGTACTTTATTATACACAACTAGAAGTTGAACTGTGATTTTACGCTGTCACATTATATATAACGTATCTTCATCACGTTGTCCCATATACAATCATAATGAACCATGAAGTCATCATTGAAATAGAACATTACTTCATTTCTATCCATAGTATTGCATAATGTACATTCTCTTCAAATGCACAAATATACATCAGGCAATTATAGATTCTATAAGTGTACAGTAAACGATACATTAAATTCTTTGGTTGAATGGTCGGTTTAGTGTCCTTTGGTTTAGAGGTTCCCGTATTCGATTCTCAGGTGGACCGAGGATTTCAGTCGCGTCAAGTTAATTTTGCTGTCTCGGGAACGGGGTGTTTTTCCATACCACCTATTCATTTACACACACTGCACTAAATTTAAGGGCATTAGTATGTTCATTTCATGCAGTGCGATAACGTCAAGTACAAGGTCTCTGTGAATTTATTTGTTGCTTATTTGAAATCCAACCATGGGTCACCCAGCTGAGTTCCAGTCGCTCTGCTATCTAGTATAGTAAAGTTGACACTAAGGTAACCCGAATGGCGTCAAATCAAAATATGTACATCATGGTAGCTGAGCCTGTTATTATTATTATTATTATTATTATTATTATTATTATTATTATTATTATTATTATTATTATTATTATTTCTTCCTGCGTTCCGGCCTTCTAAGGACCACGTTACAATTTCAATTGTTCCTCCTTAGTTGTTCTTTCCTTTTCTTCCAGTATTCTTTCATTGTTTCACTGTGTTTCTTTTTCCTGTCTTCAGTCCACGTTGTGCCTGTTTTCCTTTCCTTCCTCCCTTGGAATCCTTCCATTTGTAAGACTTATTATTTAGTTCCGTTTGAGCCTGCTATGGACCACGTGATTCTTATCTCTAGCAGCTTTCTTCTTTGACCAGTACTCCTTCATTCTTGCACTGTGAATGTCTTTTCGCTCCTGAGCCCATTTCACACTTCCTCCGGACGTACTGTTTTTTTATGTTAGTGACTGGAGAGAGTTTGTTGTTCTGATCAACGTTCTGTACCTATTCCTGTCATAAATTTCACTGGGAGCAATGTCCAATTCTTGAAGGTCTTTTCTGACGAATCTTGCCCACTTGGCATTAGTCGCTTTCCCTCTAGAGATGGTGTGGAAGATTCTGGAGGTGAGCCTCTGATTGCCCATTCTCATGACATGACCACAGTTCGTTGTTGTGCCTGATTCTGTACTTGCCTTCTTCTTTAATAGGGCCCATGATTTTTCTCAGGATCTTCCTTTCCTTCAGCTCCAGTTTTCTAAGTTGCCCTTTTCTTACCATGTTTAGGCATTCTGAGGCGTATAGTACTGACGGTCTCACTACAGTGGTGTAGTGCCTGATTTTCAGGTTAAGGGAGAAGGATTTGGATATTTACATATTCTTACATAGGTGGTAGGCGCTTTCCAGTTTGATGCATATGCTGTTTATGGCCTGATCTTTATTCATGTTTGGGGTTATCCATTCTCCTAGGTATTTGAAGGAGTTAGTCCTTTGTACTGTTTTGTCCCCCATTGTGATTAATTTGGGTGGATCTTTGATGTTGGTGATAAACTGTGTTTTGTTGATGGCGATCTTCAGCCCTACTCTAGCTTCTATGTGGTCGAAAGAGGATAGTTGATGGATAGCTTCCTCCACACTCGATGCCAGGAGTGTAAGGTCATCTACGAAAAGCAGTTGAGAGTTAACTTGTCTTTCTTGTAGCCTTTTCTCAATCCTGAGTCATCCTTTAGCATTTTCGTCCACTATTATTATTATTATTATTATTATTATTATTATTATTATTATTATTATTATTATTATTAAAAACGAGATGTGTATCAGGAAGCGTTTTAGAAGAGTTAAACTACGAAATACTTACACAACGATGTACGACCCTATTATTTGTATTGCTTTCAGTGTTTGAGTATAATAAAAAAATGTCTTCTCCGAAACAAGAACTATCGCAGGTAAATTTCAGAAAAACGTTGCTAATTGCCAAGATTTGATACATAATGCTTTCTGATTGTATCAACACCTTGTTCCTTGTACATTATTTCTTTTCCTACTGGTTTCACGTCGCTCCGTCTCAGGCTAGTTTCACGCCGACGATGGGATAAACCCAGGGCTGGGTAGAAAGTAACCGTGTAAAGTGAAGGTAAAGCCCCAACATTTGCTTGATGTGAAAATAAGTAACAATAAAAAAACTATACTCAGGGATGCTAACAGTTGAATTCGAACCTGCAATCTCCCGTACGCAAGCTTACAGCTCATGACTCGAACCGGGATGCCAAAGCTTCCACTATTCTGGACTATCCTTAGCTTTAATTTAGGCTGTATTCTTATGAAATACTCGAAAAGGCTTTGAACTTTCTTGCACTGTATGTTGCATATTCGTACAGAAGTCTGGTTTGATTCCCAACAGCTCCAGCATCAGCTGTCATAGATGACCGAGGCGTCACTGACCTGGCGTACTAGGAAAATAAGGAATGAGGTAGTTTCACGTTGCTTTCCTCACCGAGACAGAAATTGCTATTACACATCAGTATGCCAAGCCTACTGAAGTGCATGCACAAACCGACCCTATGATACATTTTCACACCATTCATAACACGGACTGTCGGTAAAAGAAATGGCATTACGAACTTCGCTCATACCTCAGGCAATTTCATATCGTCAACGCCAATAAAAGTAATAAATATGACCTATTCAGTACCATAAGACATATTGCATAGTGAATACTGTCTCAACAGCAAAGTGACCATTGATCACTGATCAATAATTAAGTCTAGAACTGAACCGTCCTTTGATTATCCTAAAATAGCATAATATTTCGTCTTGGATTCTGTGGGTACTCTCTACCTTTGATTGCAATAGTCCTTGTCGTTCAATGTTAATATTTGTCTTAAAGAATGAAATGACGGTTTTAATCATCGTGCACAAATGTTTACACTTTCCAAGATTTGTAGACATCAACAGGAATTTGCATCAGATAATAGCTATCCCTGATATCCTTTATCGAATCATGACACCTTTCATTACTTAAAGTCTCTGACCCATGACATATATTTGGCTATAATTATAATATCATATTGTAACATTTCCTTGGGTTAACCTCAAGAAATATTAGTCCGAAGGTCACCTATGACTTCTTAATTACATCCAGCGTATAACATTACACAAAAGTTTAGTGTCTGGGGAATTAACGTGGAAGAAAGATGGCGAATTCAGTTCCAGCCATGCCAATTGCTGTAAAACACATTGTTCTTGTTGTTGCTAGTTGCTTTACGTCGCACCGACACAGATAGGTCTTATGGTGACGATGGGACAGGGAAGGGCTAGGAGTGGGAAGGAAGCGGCCGTGGCCTTAATTAAGGTACAGCCCCAGCATTTTCTTGGTGTGAAAATGGAAAACCACGGAAAACCATCTTCAGGGCTGCCGACAGTGGGGTTCGAACCTACTATCTCCCGAATACTGGATACTGGCCGCACTTAAGCGACTGCAGCTATCGAGCTCGGTGTAAAACACATATCATGCGAACATGTAAAAAGCGGCCCCTTATGAAGCAATTAAGTGTTCGTTATTAGCTAAATGTATGACTCGTTGGCTGAATGGTCAGCGTACTGGCCTTCGTTTCAGAGGGTCCCGGGTTCGATTCCCGGCCGGGTCGGGGATTTTAACCTTCATTGGTTAATTCCAATGGCCCTGGGGCTGGGTGCTTTTGCTGTCCCCAATATCTCTGCAACTCACACACCACACATAACACTATCCTCCACCACAATAACACGCAGTTACCTACACATGGCAGATGCCGCCCACCCTCATCGGAGGGTCTGCCTTACAAGGGCTGCACTCGGCTTGAAATAGCCACACGAAATTATTATTATTATTAGCTAAATTATCTCGTTATTTGAATCCATCTACATAGAGCTTCTAGCTCAGTGACTGTAGTTATCAACAGTGGCATAGCGCACGAGTACGAATGAAACGTCAAAATTGACATGAACTCGCTCATGTGGCGTTAAGTCAAATTCTTGTAGTAGCTGTAAATAATAATTATTTGTGTATTTAATAGCATCTTTCAAGGTGTGGGTTAGTGTAGTCACGTCCTGGTTCGTGAACCGTGGGCAACGGGTGAGTGGCCTAGTAAGTGATCCTCAGAGTCGAGATACCACTTGCTACGGAATAGGAGTGAGCATCTCGGGCATATTCTGAGTCATGGACATCCTTGTGCTGAGGCGGGTAGGGCTATACAATCCACCGATGGTTCCTAAACCGTTAGAGGAGGAATCCTCACTTGGACTATGTGTAAGTAGGGTAGCATCCTGCTTCATGAATATACAGCGAACAAAGTGGTATTCGATGGGGAGCTGTCAATATTAATGGGGCTTATGGAAGAAAGAAAGTAGAACTGGCTGATCTAGCAAAGAGGATGCATCTAGATGTGCTAGGAGTAAGTGATATTCGGGTAATGAGAGGTAACCAGGAAAAGAGAATATAAAGTGTACCTGATGGGTGTTAAAAAGGGAAGGGAAGAATCTGGGGTAGGGCTGTTCATCGGGAACATTATTGCACGGAACATAGTTTCTGTTAGGAGCGTAAGCGAGCGAATAATGTGAATAGATTTGACAGTTAGAAGAATTAGGAAGAGAATAGTCTCAGTGTATTCACCATATGGGGGTGCAGATGAGGATGAAATAGACAAGTTTTTAAAGCACTGAGTTACATCGTAGTCCGGGTCAACAGCAAGGACAGGATAGTGCTAATGAGCGATTCCAATGCGAGATTTGGGAATAGAATTGAAGGATACGAAAGGGTGATTGATAAACGTGGGGAAGATATGGAAGATAATAGGAATGGGAAGTGTTTGATGGACTTCTACGCTAGTATAGGTTTATCAGTTACGAATATATTCTACCGCTACACATAGGAGGGTAGGGGTATCAGATTCATAAAAATAGTCTATATCTAAACCGACTTCGAATTCAGGAAATCTGTTAGGAATGCACGGATTTTTCGGTGATTTTTCGATGAAACAGACAACTACTTGATCTGTAGTGAACTAAGTATCTCTAGGCCTAGGATAGAGAAAGTGAAATCTGTCTGGAAACGATTAAAGGTAGAAAATCTCCAGGACGGGGATATTAGACAGAAGTACATGGGTGTAATTTGTGAGAAGTTCCAAACAGTGGACAGGTTCAGAATATAGGAAGGGAATGGGTAACATACAGGGATGCGGTAATAGAAAGAGTAATGGAATGCCTAGAAACAACTGTGTGTGAAGATAAGAAAAAGCGAACATGTCGGTGGAATGATGAAGTGAGAGAAGCTTCTATACCTAAAACGAAGTCTTATCAGAAATGGCTCCAAACAAGCACTGATGCAGACAGGGAACTGTACGTAGATGAATGAAACAGAGCGAAACAAATAGTTGTTGAATCCTAAAAGAATTCATGGGAAGATTTTGGTAACAACCTCGAGAGGCTAGGCAAGCACCAGGGATAATTTTCTGAATAGTAATAAATAATCTCAAGACGGGAGAGGAAAAAGGAAATGAACAGTGTTTCGGGTAATTCAGGTGAAATCATAATAGATCCTAGGGTATCACTGGACAGGTGGAGGGACTATTTTGAAAATCTTCTCAACGTAAGGGTAAATCTTTATGGTGGTGTCCTGTATAACGAAGCTCATGGGGAGGAGGAAAGTTATGCTGGTGAAATTACGCTTGAGGAAGTGGAAAGGATGGTAAATAAATTCCATTGTCACAAATCAGCAGGAATAGCTTAAATTAGGCCATGGAATGGTGACGTAGAGTGGGAAGGCAGGGATGAAATGGCTTCAATGAGTAATAAGTATAGGATGGTTTGTTGGTACGGTATCCTTCAGATTGGACAAAACAGTAATTGCACCTATCTACAGTCAAAGGAACAGGAAGGATTGCAACAACTGTCGAGGTATCACTTTGATTAGTATACCAGGCAAAGTGTTCACTGGCATCTTTGAAGGGAGCGTGCGATCAGTCGTTGAGGGGAAGTTGAATGAAAACCAATGTGGTTTCAGACCACAGAGGGGCTGTCAGGACCAGACTTCCAGTATGCGCCAGGTACCGGTAATTGAAAAATTCTACGAGAGGATTAGACGGTTGTGTTTATGTTTCGTAGATATAGAGAAAGTATATGATAGGGTACACAGGGAAAAGATGTTCACCAATAAAAGGGATTTATGTTGAAAATGGGGCTGCAGTGAGAATTGATGGTAGAATGATTTCTTAGTTCAGGTACTTATAGCGGTTGGACACGGCTGTAATCCTTCATCTTTGTTGTTCGTGGTTTAAATGAATTATCTGATAAAAAGTGGCAGGGAGGTATTCAGTTAGTTGGAAATGAAAACAGTATGGCCTATGCTGACTACTTGGTCTTATTGGCAGATTGTGCCGAAAGCCTGCAGACTAATATCTTGCAACTTGAAAATAGTCGCAATGAGTATGGTATGAAAATTGGCCTTATCAGAACTAAATTGATGCCAGTAGGTAATAAATCCATTAGAATTGAATGTCAGGTTTGTGATACAAAGCTGGAATAGATAGATAATTTCAAGTATTTAGGATGTAGTTCTCCCAGGCTGGTAAAATTGTAAGAGAGATTGAATCAAGTTGCAGTAAAGCTAATGTAGTGAGCTCGCAGTTGCGATCAACAGCATTCTATAAGAAGGAAGTC
This sequence comes from Anabrus simplex, assembly GCF_040414725.1. NCBI lineage: Eukaryota > Metazoa > Arthropoda > Insecta > Orthoptera > Tettigoniidae > Anabrus > Anabrus simplex. Next base: position 1,397,544,332 of record NC_090265.1, read on the forward strand.
AGCTCCAGGACGAAACTATCTTTACACCGGTCTTAGGCTTACTACTCGGTTTACAACGTACCTTGGCTTACTATTCAACTAGGGGTCAATGACCTCAGGTTGGATTAGAACGTACCTAGGCTTACCACTCAACTCCCATTCTTAGGTAAGACATTCTAGGCAATTCCTGACAATAAAATGCTCTTAAAATCCCTTATAGTTTTCAATTTAGATGACCACTGGTTGGTTTAGAACGCAAGTAGGCTAACTATACAACTAGTGGTCAAGGACCTCATGTCAGAACCTCCTAGGCTAAGTAGTCAACTAGGGTACAATATCCTTTTGGGAAAGTGCTGACGCAGCACCAAGTGTTTTGCAATTTACATAGCGCTACTACTGACTGAATGATGAAATGTATAACTGTCTATAATTATGATGTATGTATGTTGTATGTATGCATGCGTGTATGTATATTTAATCGCCTAGAATGTCTTACTCAAGAATGGGAGAATATTGCTAACTTCAGTTCTGTATGCTCCTTAGCTTTTTTGACAATAACATGCCCTTTAAATGCCTTATAGGTTTCAATTTTGATGGGACGATTTCCAGGCCCAATTATTTTCCAACAGCAAAACTGTTCTGCATATCGGTTGCTTATTCAGTGTCTTCATATACTATGCTTTTGTCCATATTTTTGTACCTTGTCGAAACGTAGGGTTAACTATTACCGATTAATGTAGTGTTTGACTCACAAGATTAAATTACTTTCAGCGATATATAGGTTAGGTTGGTAAAGGTTAATACTTGATTGCTGAAATATTTCTTAGACGAAACCCAACACAGTGTCATCAGCCTAATCATAGATCATACTAGACGTCTATTAACATTGTAGAACACAATCATGAAATCCAGTATTTCATTAGGATCACATATATTTAAAATATAACTGAAAACTGGTTATGATCCCCTAGCTGATAATACGGACGTACTAATGAAGTGGCTAGAATCAAATCAATGACAAAGTCTATAATTTTCCTACGAAATCATGCTGGTTCGTAATCTCTTTAGACATATCAACCTGACACAATGTGCTCGTTATTAGTCGCATATTTGCTAAAATTCTATCCCCAAATCACCTATCCGTTTTCCAAATCTCATTCCTCCTACCTGGTCAACATAATTAATGTCCAACTTCAATGGGGAACTCATATCGGCATTTGTTGACTAGAAATTCAAATATCATTCTTCGTAGCTAATGCAGTACGTTTTGAGGATTTCATGACATCGCCTTTAGGGATTAAAACCGCCAATATTTCCCCCATAATACCTTTGTTAAACACAATAGTTATCTGCCTCGACCAGAGCACATATGTTATTTATCGTCGTATCTGCCGTGTCGAGTTTGCCCAAACCTGTTGATTTGGGAATCGAGAGAACTACAATGACATCCTATATGAATTGCGTTTCTGAACAATCCTCCACCGGAAATTTCACTACTAATCAAACTGCATCATGTTTGAGAGTAATACTGACTACATTATCACAACAGACCCCCACAAGTATTTTACGTAAGTTGTCACAGTGAATCTTTAAAAATATTTGTGGTTTTACAACAACAGTCAAAGTAAAAATAATGTTTCCAACTAAATCTAGCTCAATTTAGCTCGGTGTACTGTAAGGCATAATGTTAAATTTTGAAATACTTAAGGTACTTGTAAATTTGTATTTATGACGGTGTTGTAATTTTAAGATACCTACGGTAGTAAGTCAACGTAATGGTCAACCTATCGTATTGTAAGCCTTAGTGTTAAACACTGGAAATACTTAAGTTGTGTGCGCATTTGTATTTATGACGGTGTTGTAATATTAAGTTAGTAGTAAGCTCAACATTTTTTATGTAAGCCGTAATGTTAAGGTGTTAAGCAGTGGAAATACTTAACTTGTGTGTGAGTTTGTGTATGTCGGTGCTGTAATGTTAAGTTAGTAGTAAGCTCAAACTATAGTATTGCAAGCAGTAGTGTTAAGCACTGGAAATACTTAACTTGTGAGGGAATTTGTATATGTCGGTGCTGTAATGTTAAGTTAGTAGTAAGCTCAAGCTATAGTATTGTAAGCAGTAGTGTTAAGCACTGGAAATTCTTAAGTTGTGTGTGAATTTGTATATGATGATTCTGGATTCAAAATATTAAACTAGTACTATTTCTCGTAATTTTTCTTTCTTTGGAAATGCTTGTTGCACTCTTGTTTATGTTGTTGTTTTGGTGGTTTTTGTCGTTGGGTTATTAAATATGAACTTTTCTTTATTATTACACTACTGTAAGTGATAATTGCCACCGGGATATTTCCTAACTGCGATGTATTTTATAATATTAATAATAAAGTACTAGTTAATTAATGGTTGATATCTGGTATATTTTACTTCCAACTTCAACGTGGATGTGTTAGTGTTTATGGAAAGTAATTCATTATTTCTTGGTCCTGTTCCTGCCTCTTTAAACAATTGTCTGGATTTCATATACATTTCGGTTAAGCCCAGTTTTATGGCCGTAACCCCTCCTTGACGCCATTCCTAAGTATAGGATTGTATTCACTATTGGTTTTACTGTAGTCGTTAGTGATGTGGTGTGCGGCGTGAAAATTAGTATGCTTATTATTATGAATATCAGCCCTCAGCCCCCGAGGGTGAGGAACTGACCAGATGCATCTTAAATCTCTTGTCTGGCCGGGAATTGAATCCAGGTACTCCTCGAATAGAAGTATACAACGCTGATCATTCAGCCAAAGTGCGGGATAAGTACGGGTATTTTTAGTGAATATAATCAGAAATAAAGGAGCTGCGGTTTTGAGGTGGCAAAGTCATTATTGGTTTACTGGAAGAGATGTGGATTCGATTCCCACTCAGGAACTATTTATAAACGAAATTACCACTTCTTGATAAGCACGTGGCCGATTGGTTCACTCACACAAAAATGAGTACTAGATTAATTCCCATGGCAAAACGCCAGGGCATAGAGCTAACCGATCCATTCAACTTCCTGGCTATGTTACGGATAGTTTTAACCTCTGTTTACCACTCCTCCAAGGTCTTTCATTGTTTGTACTAAAATGACTCAGTCGTTTTTTATTTTATTGAGTAATGTGTAACTAAATTTAAGATAATGAGTAACCTTCCAAACTATGCATATGAACAATTATCTGTGCTAGTCAGTGATACTGTAGGCCTATGGCACGTTAGAAGATCTGATACTGACATAATGTCTCAAAGGAGGAATCATCTCTTAGATGTGAATTGTGACGCACATGAAAACTCTTCATTTCATCGTGAAATATAGCGTGCACTGAAGTGTGACATTCAATTTCCCAATTAAGACATTAAGGTGCAGCGCTTAGCATTGTGAGTCTACTCATCGCGAATGAATAGCTCTGCTCGTGACATCCGTTGTCTCTAACTAACGGCGTCGTCTGGAGAGCTACCCAGTAATTGAATCAGGCTTCTAGCACGGTTCACATTTAAAGAAGGGAAATAAGGGTGAGAGCTTCTCATCTCGTAGTACAGTCGGTAAACAAATTCAACAATAACTCTGAATTATGTTGTACTTTACGTCGTGATTAATGGGAAAGTGATGAAGACGTGACAAGTTACGAAACTTCATAGATAATTGTAACAGATCTCAGAGAGATTATCAGTAAGTTACTCCTAGATTTTATATATTACTTCGGGTATTGCAGAATTAGGACTAGTTAAATGTCCACGTCTGGACTTATATGTTTTCTCAAAGAATTCCGTGCATAACAATAAAGATTTATATTTTCGGACGCTGAAGTTTGAAAGTTTTACACTGGGAACATTTTCTTCGTTTACCGGACTCGACAACTGGCAACTCTGATATAAAATGAAGCGTAACCAACATGAGGTTCGGAAGTTTGAGTGATCGATTTTAGACATTGTGACAATAATTCCTGCCTAAAGATTGAATAGAATACCGGTTCCCTGTGAAATTATGCGGATATTATTGATTACTAACTTATTTTGCGTGATTGCATCTTTTCGTTAATAATTTATTTTCACAAAAAGGTATGATAAGGAAGTGTAAACTGCTCGACCTCTGGGTACATTGACAACAATCTGTTTCACAGACCGAAAAGTATGAAACAAATTTTATTAGACTGTTGACAACCGTGAGCCTATCTAAACATACAAAACGCAATTTTAGAAAATAAATGCAATAAACAATTCATATTACCAACGGTATTATAACACATTGCTTGATCGCTGTAATACAGTAAATAGGTTAACTATGTCCCTTGACTTCTTCATAGGGCTAGACACATTCAGTAAGATATCTCTAGATATTCATCCATTCGCATTGTTTAGACGTCAAGAAAGAGCATACCGTCGTGAAACTGAACAAATACACATGCAATGTTTACCCTCAGACACATTCAGTAAGATATCTCTAGATATTCATCCATTCGCATTGTTTAGACGTCAAGAAAGAGCATACCGTCGTGAAACTGAACAAATACACATGCAATGTTTACCCTCATACAAACTTGTAAAGTGTCAGAAAGAAGAACGCTGTGTACATGAATTATGTGTTTTCTATGGTTTGATTCAATATTTGAATTACTTTAAATGCCAATACAAACACTCCTGGTGTCTTGATCCTTAAAGCGTCAATTGTGGTCAGCCGGTGTTCAACTCCGTTGGTAGAAAATGTGTCTCCATCAGAATGTTGTCCGGCAGGGTTTGAGATGTGGTGGTGTACAATTTCTAATCACTAGATTGCGTGCCAAAAGCCTAGATTTAATTCCAAATATACCGGAAATGTTCATATAGAGCGAGTGTGTAAAACCCTGTTGATGAGGATTGGTCAGTCGGATGGTTATGTTAAGTCTTCACTAGTCCCCTGTGTGTTATGAGTCAGGAGCAGGCTGTTTACCAGCAACAGGTTTCAGTCACTTCCTTCCTACTATCATGTATCACGCCATCCATCTCATTAACTCCACTGACGAGGTTGACATCAGGAAGGGCATCCGGTGGTAAAAACACGCTCCTAAGGGTCATCTCACTTCACATTCTTCCCCGTTGAAAGACGGTACATTAGATGGACACACTTACATTTTTAATTGCCGATACAGGCGCTTTTTTTCTTAACTGTCAACTAGTGTGGTACGTGTTAGATCGCTGCAGATGGCCAATTTTTCGCTCTGTATTGTACTATTCTCCCGTCAGATAATTCTAGTTTATAGTAGCTGTCTTCCGCTTGTCTCTCTATCAAGGCTAGTTGATAGATGACCACTATATCATACGGTTATTTGTCTATAGCGTGAGTTGACCATTATGACCCTTACAACACCAAGTACATATCTTATTCCGGTCATATATTGATTTTGCTTTATTATTTTAACTATGAATTTTTTCTCCCAATATTATTTGTTTCAAATTTCCTGACTGTGAATTTTCCTTAAAAAATTAAATTCAAGGTAATATATTCCACTAGAGGAAGATGAGATGTAATTTCCTCTAGTAGCAGAATAACTGACCAGAAATATTAATATTGAAGGTGATTCTGTCCGATGTGGAAGACAGGAAAAAGCAACCGGTGCTTTATCCTCCCATAAAACTTAAACATAAAGGAATAGTGTAAAATGTGAAAAATGTACAGTGAGACTATGTATGAACTGTGCCCACAATTGAATATTGTTGCATGGGGAAGAATTCACTTTCAGCAAAATCCATCTGGTCATGCCTTTTCAATTTGTGTTTCCTTTTTAATTTTGGTTACTTAATAAACTTATAATAATTTAAACAGCATATTTTATAAAGCAAAATGGCAAATAAATTTTGTTCATTTCTTAGGGATTCTAAGTGATTTTTACGGAGTATGATTCATAATTATTATAAATAATATATAGTTATGTTAAAAATCACTTACACTGTCAATGAATCCCTACTCTAGAAACAAAAATGTAAATATTCAAATGGATATTTTGATGCACACTACACCATTTACGTTACCAAAGTTCACCACACTAGTTTAGGGTTAAAAATTGTACCTCGTTCTTTCCAAAACACCAAAATATAGTTTCCCATCGGATAAAAGATTATTACATGCATGTACTTAATATTTTTACTCCTAAGCCTCAATTTTGGAATCTCGTTCCCAGCTAGATTTATCCGTGTTATTTATGGATTTTTCTATTGCTCTTAAGGTTCTTGCGAGTACCAAATTACCTGGCATCAAATTTAAAGTTTTTCGAAGTCCTAGAAATGCATCATTATTCATTTTATCTACACATTATACATTCCTACGCTTCCATCTTTAGTATAGATTACCTCCTTAATATCTTGAAAATTTCACTCAATACTTTATCGAGTTTGAAAATTAAAGAAAGTTATTTACATTTTATACTTCTTCTCCTGGTCCTCAATTTTGAAACCACCAGCTCGTTTCTCTAAAGGAAATTTAAGATTTTTCGACCTTTCTAAGGTTTTTTGGTACTATGTTGTAAGTTTCTAGAAAGACTGTCGATGTGTCATTAACATATGTCTATTTTCATTCTTATACCCAGCTTTACAGATAGCTACATTTATCAGAACAGACGGATTTATTAAAATGTATTAAGACAGAATATATTCAAAAACCTGAAAATCGTAAAACACCTTCACATTCCTAAATGTTAAAAATACTGAAACACCTAGATCATATTCAGATAATTTAAAGTCCTAAAAGTAACTAAAGTAATCTCATTACAATAAATTCTAGTACCAAGTTTATCGACAATAACTGCTATGGATTCGACCAAATACTTGTAGACAAAAAGGAAATACTTCAGTAATCATAATAAAATTGATATAATTATATTTATAACTTTTTGGACGTGTGAACGTGAATTCGAAACCAAGTCTTTCTGGGTGAAGCGAGCACGACTTTACTGCCTTGGCTAGGCAACCCTTTATACGTTACTCACTTCCATATTTTTCACATATATACCATAAATCTATGTTCAATTTTAATGACACCGATCCTCCTCCGTCAAAATCTGTTTCGGGTATATGTGTTATTTTAAGTTTTCTCACTTACACCTTGTTTTTCTTAGGTTCCCATCTGTTATGGTTTCCGTTTTTGTAACAGGTGTTCTAAACTATTTTTAGGCATGACCCTAAGTGAAATGGATAGTCACCTTGCGTGACCGTTTGGTCCCCACATTTGAGGTGATCGAACTAATGAATGAAATGTAAGAAAACAATAATTATTTTGAATGTCGCCTTGTTTTAGTGAATCTTTATTCCCAAGCTCAGTGTCACTCATGCATTTCTTTGAAATCTGTTTGCTGTGACCTCGCATCCGGGAGATAGTGGGTTCGAGTCCCACTGTCGGCAGCCCTGAAGATAGTTTTCCGTAGTTTCCCATTTTCACACCAGGCAAATGCTGGGTCTGTACCTTAATTAAGGCCACAACCGCTCCCTTCCCACTCCTAGGCCTTCCCTATCGCATCGTCATCATAAGACCTATCAGTGTCAGTACGACGTAAAGCAAAATAGCAACAACAACATCAACAAGAAATCTGTTTGGCGTGCTTAAATAAATATATTTCACTCCTACCTTTTCCATTGTGGGAGATTTTCTCATTTGGAATATTGATCAACCAGCAAATGTACCCGTGCTTCGCTACGGTATTCTACATTGTATAAGGATATCGAAGTAAATTACTGTACACTCAGTTAATAAGATTATTTAAATTGCATGTCTCTTAGCGTTATCAAAGAAGCAGGATGTGGAGGTTGTTTCCACGGTAAAGTGCGAGTTGCGGAGTTGTGAATATAACGCAAGGCTCACTTGCCTACTGCCATTCGCAATCGAGATGGGAAGTTTCCATTGCAATAGAATATATTTGGGGAGTTTTCGTTACAATAGTAGGCCCCATTTCCTACTTCCAGACACAGTTAGGTAAGGGAGGTTTGAAGGAAATTGCACGTTCCCTAGCCTTCTGCCAGTCAAATCGAGAAAGGAATTATTAATTACAATGGTAGGCCCTCCTTACTAATGCCTGTTACTCAGGAGTTGGAGGACCCCATTCCTGCTGAAAGTCAAAGTCGATGTGGGAGTATAGATTAAAATAGAAGACACCCTAGCGCTGACAGTCACTATCGATTTGTAATGTATTAAATATAATGGTCGACACACCCCTTTTAGATCGCTACAAATTGACTTCAATGAATATATACAGATCGATATAAGAAGGTATTTGCACGATTACAACATTACTGACCCTCATTTGCAGATTAACAGCTGCCAAATGGTACACGGATTGCACATTAAGTCGCCTATTTTAACGGCGGAATGGTTGATCTTTAAAAATTTCTCCGTATCTCCTCTATTTATGAGTTAGATTGAGTCATAAACTTTGAATCGTAGAATAGGGAGAAATTTTGGTAAGGTTTCTACACACTACATTACTTTTCGGATATGTATGTGACAGCTGGAAACATAGAATTTGGCTCACAAAGGCCAAAGTTCCTGCCGAATTTTAAGATTCCGTCCTTCAAGCAAGTGTGTCAAGTTATGAATTTCACGTGTGAAAACATCAAAATATTGTACAGTTCAGGAATAAAGCCAAATCTAACGCATAAGGGATAGACATACGAAAAAATTAGTCATGCGACCAAAGTTGTAAATCACTCCAAATTGAAATGAGATTGTAAAATCCCTTTTGTGATACGACTTGCCGTTTATCTACGAAATACAGTATATCTAAGCGACTGTCTGCACCGTCATTAAAATTGAGTCCTTATTTCGATATTTTTCGGAGGTAAAAAATGAAGTATTTAATCATCTAGGAATGTTTCCGTCGGTTATGAGCTAAAATCTATAGTTTGCCGAAATCGAGGTAAACGAAAAACTACCGTTCCTGGACGTCCTAGTAAAACGCAACAACAATGACACTCTGAGTCACGCAATATGCAGGGAACCCTCATACACAGAGAAGTACCTCTCTTCTCAATACTACCCATCACAAAAGCAGGCTGTTCTAACATTACTGGTTAACGGGACCATAGCTATATCCGAGCCATAACACCTCGAAGAAAAGAAAGAAAACCTGACGAGAATAATCAGGAGAAATGGATACACGCTCAATAACATCCAAAGTGTCTTTAGGAAATCAGAAGAAAAAACAAGAGGCCGCTGTAAACAACGGGAAAGAACAAATGAACCGCTCGAAAACCGCGATACTTCTATACATTAGAAACACTACAGACAGGATCGGAAAGATACTGCATAAATACGTCATAAAACCATAAAACCACACCGAAATTTAGCCCCTTATCTCCCACCAGTGGGAACATAATACAACTACGGCTTCTGGAGTATGCCACACTGAATATAGCTGCGGTACGTGCTACGTCGGTGAAACAAATCGTCTGATCGGTACCCGCCTAAAAGAACACATCCGTCACACCAAGAACCAAATAACAAATATCTCAGCTGTAGCCAAGCATTCCTACGAAACAAGACCAAGATACTTGCAGCTATCCCATGGAATCTGGAATGGAAAAACCGTGAAGATATCGAAATCAGGAGACACCCGAACAGTATGAATTTGAAGAAGTATATAAAATATATATACCTATCATTCATAGATTAAGGCATAGAGACCACAACATAAAAACGCAGGACGAACCTCTAATTACATAACAGCATGGGCAAGTCCCACTACCTGGCTGTGACACATAATTTGCAGAATTCTCACGAGGCAGCCACGGGCCTTACGTTAGCCAGAAAGGGTGGGATATATAAGACGAAAATCAGGAATCGCTCCCGCAGTGTGGCTGCTGCTTGGGAGACTGATTACTTCGGATCGTAAGGCAAACATGTATAAGTACCATCATAGTTGGGGATGTGTAGGATCTGGTAAATGGAGCACGGTTGAAGTTCAAGGAAGCGGAGATTGTTATCAGTGGAATGCTGTGTAGGAGAGATACTACTGGAAGGTTGTTGGGGATTTAAATGAGACTATGGAGTGGGTATGTAGGAAACTGGGAGAGAGATTTGCAGATAAAAATGGGTGGATAGGAGATAGGGATCTGCGCTCAGATGGCCTTCACATAAACTGCAGTGGTACATATGAGTTAGAGGAAATTTGTTTAGAAGGGATACAGGTAGGTACATTCAGGGAAACGGGTGGTCTAGGGAGCGGTGATACAGGTACAGGGGTCTGGAAGTCAAGTACGGATAACATAAAAATGTCAGTGCTGAACTGTAGAAGTACTGTGAAGAAAGAAATGGAATTAAGTAATTTAATAGATATATACTTACCAGATATTGTAATAGGAGTTGAATCATAGCTGAGAAATGATATATTGGATGCAGAAATATTCTCACGGAATTGCAGTATGTATCGTAGAGATAGGATAGGAATGGTAGGAGAGCGGGTATTCATTCTGGTGAAAGAAGAATTTGTAGGCTACGAAAAAGTTAAAGTTGACAAACATGAAATTCTAGGTGTAAGGCTCATCTCTAAAGATAATAGGCAACTTGATGTCTTTAGAGTGTACAGACAAGGAAAGGATAGCTCTGACGCTGGTTCACAGTTATTTGATAAGATAATCAACTATGTGGGAAACGATATGGAAATGAACGCGACTGTAGCGGGTGACCTCAATTTACAAAATGTCGGTAGGGAAAGTAATGCTAACGACAGGAAGCATGACCAACAATATGGAAAGGGAAGCTGATTCAGAAAGTGTTGGAACCAACTAGAGGGATTAGTCTGGAGGTGGTGCTGGTAAAACCAGATGAGCTCTATCGAGAAACCGAAGTAATAGATGGTTTTAATGATCACGGAGCTGTTTGTCGTGGTTAACAATAAATGTCATAAAAAGGAGTGTATTATAATTAGGACTATTAGGCAGTACCATATGGCTAATAAAACAGGCACGAGGGAGTTTAAAAAAAGTAATTATGACCAGTGGAAAATGGTAATTAGAAACGTAAACAGACTATGGAATGAATTTAAAACAATTGTTGAGGAATCTGAAAATAGGTTTCTACGTTTGAAAGTGGTAAGGAATGGTAGAGATCCACAATATTATAACAGAGAAGTAAAGAGACTAAGAATAAGGTCGGGTCGTAAAGAAATAGAGTTAGAAATGGCTGTGGAAGTAAGGAGAAATTGAAGGAACTTACTACGAAATTGAATCTAGCAAAGAAGTCAGCTAAATATAACATGACGGCAAACATAATTGATGATCATAGATTTTTAGTGAACAATGGAAGGGGATGTATAGGCACTTTAAGGCAGAAACACGTTCCAAGAAGGACATTCCAGGAATCATTAATGAATAAGGGGAAGGTATTCTGGATTCAGGAGATCAAATGGACTGTATCACCATTGGCCTGTCTAAGGCATTTGTTAGGGTGTATCATGTGAGACTACTGGCAAAAATGAGTGCAATTGGACTAGACAAAAGAGTGACTGCATACACTCTTAGTGTATTTTGATATTTGACGTAATTATCTTCAAAGGGCATAAGTATTTAGTCACCAGTATGTAAAGATTGTTGGATACAAGGATAATGTACAGATAGAGGAAGTGACTAATACTAAAGAAGTATAAACATTTGCCTATGATAACAATGAAATTTACAGTAAGATTCAAAGGTTGAAAACTAGAAAAGCAACTGGAATTGAGAAGGTTTCGGCGGATGTACTAATGACATCGTGTTGGAATATAGTACCATATCTGAAGTACTTATTTGATTATTGTTTGCTTGAAGGAGCTATACCAAATGAATGCAGAGTTGCTCTAGTAGCCCATGTGTATAAATAAATGTTGATAGACATAAAGCTGAAAATTAAAGGCCAGTCAGTTAGACATGCATTGCATGCAAGCTTTGGGAAAGCATGTAAGCATTGGGAAATCATTCTTTCTAATTATATTAGACATGTTCGTGAAATTAATAACTTGTTCAATAGAAGGCAGTTCGGGTTTAGGAAACGTTATTCCACTGAAGCTCAACTCGTAGGATTCTTTCAAGATTTAGCAGATATTCTGGATTCAGGAGATCAAATGGACTGTATCTCCATTGGCCTGTCTAAGGCATTTGTTAGGGTGTATCATGTGAGACTACTGGCAAAAATGAGTGCAATTGGACTAGATAAAAGAGTGACTGAATGGGTGCCCATATTTATAGAAAACAGAACTCAGAGAATTAGAGTAGGCGAACCATTATCTGTCCCTGCAATAACTAAGAGGGGAATTACTCAAGGCAGTATTATTGGACCTTTATATTTCTTCATATACATATATAAATGATATGAGTAAATTAGTTGAATAAGAGATAATGCTTTTTGCAGATGATGTTATTCTTTACAGAGTGATAAATGTTACAAGATTGTGAGCAGTTCCAAAATGACTTCGATTATGTTGTGAAATGGACAGTAGGCAATGGTATAATGATAAATTGGGTTAAAAGTCAGGTTGGGAATTTCACAAATAGGAAAAGTCCTCACAGTTTTAATTACTGCGTTGATGGGGTACAAGTTCCGTATGAGGATCATTGTAAGTACCTGGTAAGGAAAGATCTTCATTGGAGTAATCACATACAGTAAATATGATGGTAAATAAGCGGTTCATATCTCTGCGTACGGTTATCAGGATGTTTATGGGTTGTAGTAAGGATGTAAAGAGAGGGGATATAAGTCTCTAGTAACACTCCAAGTAGAGTATGTGATCCTCACCGGGATTACTTGATACAAGAATTGGAAATAATCCAAAGAAAAGCAGCTCAAATTATTTTGGGTGATTTCTACAAAAAAGCAGCGTTACAAAAATGTTGCAAAGTTTGGGCTGGGGAGGCTTGGGAGAAAGGCGACTAGCTGCTCAACTAAGTGGTATGTTCCGAGCTGTCTGTGGGGAGATGGTGTGGAATGAGATCAGTAGACGAATAAGTTTGAGTGGTGTTTTAAAAGTAGGATAGACCACAATATGAAGGTAAAGTTGGAATTTAAGAAGAAAAATGTGGCAAATATTCCTTTATAGGAAGTGGAGTTAGGGATTGGAATAACTTACCAAGGGAGATGTTCAATAAATTTCCAATTTCTTTGCAATTACTTAAGAAAAGGCTAGGAAAACATCAGATAGGGAACCTGCCACCGGAGCAACTGCCCTAAATGCAGATCAGAAGTGATTGATTGTTTGATTGATTGATTGATTGATTGATTGATTGATTGATTGATTGATTGATTGATTGATTGATTGATTGATTGATTGATTGATTGATTGATTGATTGATTGATGGATGGATCGAGTAGGGGTAATTCAGTCGCCTTGACAAAGAACACTGCAATGTATTCGTAACGTCAGAAAACTGTACGGAATGTACAGAAAACAACAACGCGCTTCAACCCGGAAAAGGAACTAAATTATGAATCTTGACACTTTGACCTCCTTCCACTCTTAGTGTATTTTGATATTTGACGTAATTATACCCTGGATTTCATTTCATGTTATTTATAATATCTTGCTAATTGATAATATACTTCATATTGTAAACTGAATGAGTGTATTTTGGTCTGGAATTACATGTAAACTGAAATATGATCTGCTTTATTTCTCATGTTGCCTCTTAACCAATGCGATATAATGGTATTTTAATTAATATTTTAGAGCAATTTCAATACTCGTGAATCATATGTGAGCTTTTCGTTTTGTGAACACTGTATTAGTACGACAGAGTGCATTTTGTTCTCAATTTAAGATTAACATAGTTATATATGCCACATATGTTACAGACTTTGTCAAAACAGGAAAAATGAGGAACTAGCCTGATTAGGTTGTAAAAGATAAATATTTTGAAGAAACGTTGACATTGGTAATTTGTAACATGGATTTCATTCGTATATTTTATTTTAGTTGTCCTTTACAAATATAGCCTTTTCTGACATTAATTCGAACGGGATTATTTGGAACCACTCGTGTTCAACCGTTGGGCTTTGACCTTTGCCCGGTACTGTCACCCCTTCTGCATTGACCAGGGCGTACTTTATTTCTTTATAGGTTTTACTTAAAACCACGAACGTACTTGATGACTTGCCTCATAGCCTGTCTTTTTTGTAGTTTGCCAGCCCGATTTCCTTCAAATCCTTCTCAGTTCCCGTTAACTATGCGATACGGACTTTCTTGTTTCGCTGGAAAGTCAACACGAGAGTGGTCAGTCTGTAGGGAAGCAATCTTGCCACTTGGTAACAGAAAGCTACCATCCCTTTTCTTGTACAGTCAGAGGGCGTCTCTGCCTGGGAGTAGAGCTGTGAATTATGACGACTGTAGTATTCCCCATCCTACATTACGTGGCCTAAAATTTCTAGTTTTACAATACATTTTGTTGAGATTAGTGATAGACACTTCATGATATACAGCTCTTCTTGGTAGATGACTCTAGAGTAGTGTTTCAGCTTAATTGCTTGTTGTACTGTAGGTACTTTGAATCACCTTGGTTAATCTTACCTACAAAAGTATAATAAGGGTACACACATACACGTGTACATTATATGTTATAACATTTTTGTGCCCACAATTGCAAGCACTGGATACTAATGGTTTAAATATATGTTACATATGCCACTTTAATATTTACATTCTTTCTGGACAGTGTGTGTGCCAATAATTGTTTAGACCTATAACCTGTGATATGATATTCTATAGAGATGCAACTACTTGAATGTCATGATCTTGATCTTAGCTATTGTAGGTCCTGAGCTATCATATGCTTATCACGGTAGACAGAGAAGGTCCACTTAGGGCAAAGAGGAGGAAGAGTACAGTAGTATTAACTGCGCCGCGAACGTGTCAGAACTCCACTTACTTTTGTCATATGAGTTGTCAGATCTGTTCAGCAGCAGATTAATGATCCCTCTGACGTGATAGCTTCAATAGTAAGCAGCGTTGTGAGAATTTATGCATCCTCCACAGTGGACAGAAATAGGAAACGTGCTTAGCTGTGAAGTTTCGTTGTACAGCCGGAAGAAGGCATCGGTGTTTAAACACGCAAAGGGGAAACGAGCGAGTAACAGTGCAAATGTGGTAGTTCCCTTTCCAGCCAGCTGAATTTCGTGTGGTTGTATTGATGAACTACCACACCGCTGCATGTAATGTCTTTATTGTCTTCTCCTCATGATCAAACGTCAAAAGAGTCCGTAGACTAGTAAAAGAAGGTAGGTAGAAATTTATATATTGGTAGCCTATATATAATGATGAGACAAGAGATAAGAGACAAGTTACCTTTAAATAGATTTAGAAGATGATTTATTGAAAATATATTGCATAGGAATGTAAATTATAGCCCCATAACGCAAGTGTTATTTTTAACGAAACATTAATTATGTTTTGCATTTATCTTCATTTCGTTAAGAATTCCTCTCTATTCATCGTTAAGTTTGTTAATCTAAAACCCATTCATTTCACGTCAACCACGGAGATTAAACGAATAAATAAAATAAATAAATAAATAAATAAATAAATAAATAAATAAATAAATAAATAAATAAATAAATAAATAAATAAATAAATAAATAAATAAAGTGATAATAATATATAATTATTAATTAATCCGACTCCTTGGCTGAATGGTCAGCGTTGAGGCCTTCGGTTCAGATGGTCCCGGGTTCGATTCCCGGTCGAGTCCGTGACTTTAATCGCGTCTGATTTATTCTTCTGACTCTGGGACTGTGTATTTGTGTATGTACCAACACCCTCCTCTTCAAATTCAGACAATATGCCACACTACATGCAAATAAACACGCAATAGTAATCACATCCTTCCACATAGGGTTGGCAGCAGAAAGGGCATCCGGCCCTAAAACAGAGCCAAATCCACATATTGGTGACACAGTTCACATCCACGACCCCGCAGGTGTGGGAAAAGCAGCACTTGTAAAGCAGTCTCTCCAATGAGGCTGGGCAGCATCTGCCGTGTGTGGGGACAGTACAAACGTCCACTCTCCGAGCCACGTGAAATAACCTTTAAGGTTAACTACTCCGGTTCGGCCGGGAATCAAATCCGGGGCCCCCTGAACCGAAGGCGATGACACTGACCGTTCAAGCAAGGAGCCGCAAATAATAATAATAATAATAATAATAATAATAATAATAATAATAATAATAATAATAATAATAATAATAATAATAATAATAATAATATTAATAATAATAATAATACCCAGAAAGCAAATGACTTGGCGTTCTCCCGTCCAAGCTCTCGGAGAGTTCCAAATTGATCATGTTGCAATCTCCAGGACAAACAGCCCTGAGATTATGAATGTCAAGGTAAAGAAAGGCATCAATGTGGCCTCAGATCACTATATGTCTCTTATCAAATTCAAACCAATTCCCGCAAACACAAGGAAGACAACCAAACAGATCACACGCTTCGACAATGATGAACTTCGGCAAAGGGCCGAGGAGTTCCAGGAGAAGGCTAGATCAAATGACTGTGACTTTAACAACGCCAAAAGTCTCCTTGTTGAGGCCGCCAAAGACGTTGCAGAAATTAAGAGAAGCAAAAAGCATGCCTGGTGGAATAGTATCTGCGAATCAGTCCTCCAAGAAAGACTCAATGCGTGGAAACAGTACTACTCTACGAAATCAGAAAATGATTGGGAAACCTACAAAACCCAACGTGCCCAAGCAGCTAGGGTGTTCAGAACTGAGAAACGAAAATACGAAAAATCTCTCATTGAAAAGATAGAACAAAACTTTAGGAAGAATGAAAGCAGAGAGTACTATAGAGCCTTCAAACGCAAACTCACTGGCTATAAACCACCATCTCTACGCTTTGAGCGTAAGGACGGCACACTGGTGACGTCAAATGAAGAAAATTGCAGCATTCTGGCAGATTACTTCAAGAATTTACTTAATTGCTCTAAACCGCAAAGCGCCATTGATACCAAGGAACCCTTACTCAGGTACCCATATTCCAGACCACCCGACAGAGATGAAATCAAGCGCCACATTGCCCGTCTCAAAAATAACAAAGCGCCGGGGGAAGACTCAGTAGTAGCAGAACTATGGAAATATGCCCCAGAGGAATCACTTGATATCTTGCAAAAGCAAATAGAAGAAATTTGGAACAAGGAGACCCTACCCGAAGATTGGAAAATAGCTTTGATCCATCCATTACACAAAACAGGCAGCATGAAGGACATCAACAACTACAGAGGAATATCTTTGCTACCCGTGACTTACAAAATTCAATCACTTGCCATCCTGGAGCGTTTGGAAGCACAAGTCGAACATCAAATAGATGAATACCAAGGAGGGTTCAGAAAAGGTCGCTCAACAGCTGAACAGATCCAAAATCTCAAAGCGATCATCAGATATTGTACACTAAGGTCCAAGCAGTATGTGTCCGTCTTTGTGGACTTTAAGAAAGCGTACGACTCCATTGACCGGGAAGTCCTGCTAAACATCTTAAATGAATTTGGAGTTGATTTGAAACTGCTGGCATTAATTAGAGCCACCCTGACCGATAAAAAATCCAAGGTGAAGTTCCACGGATGTTTCTCGCATTCCTTTGACATCAAAACAGGAGTCCGACAAGGTGATGGGCTATCCCCGATACTCTTCAACTGTGTTCTTGAAAAGATCATCAGAACCCGGCGGGTGAGATTACAGGAAACCAACTACATTCCATTGAGAATAGGAACCAAATCCAAGGGGATCGCAACAGACTGCTTAGCATTTGCCGATGATATTGCTGTTCTCTCAAACCACATAGAAACCGCTAGAACTCAAGTTGAAATTTTATAGGAAATTGCCGAACAAACTCTTTTGCAGATATCGTTTCAGAAAAGAGAAGTAATGACTAACATCAACGAGGCTCCACCAAAACTCCATACAAAATACGGGGACATTACCCGAGTAGACAAATTCAAATACCTGGGTGAGATCATCATGAAAAATGGACTGGACAAAGAAGCACTTCAGGAGCGAGTACGCAAACTGGAAATAGCCTACCAAACATCCCGCACAATCTACAACAAAAAATGCCTTTCCCAAAACACCAAGATACGTCACTATGAAACAGTTCTGAAGCCAGTAGTTCTATATGCAGCCAAAACCCTGTCTTTAAATGCCAACAAAGGACTCCTTGAAGAACTGGAGAAAAGATAACGCAAAATTGTGAGAGGAATCTTGGGATCAAAGTACAGAAATGGAATCCATCAAAAGAGATCCAACAAGGACGTCTACAGAAAAATAGAGGAAATTACCGGCACAATCAGAAAAAAGACGGGCACGATTTTACGGTTATCTGAAAAGAATGGACGGAAGAAAGATAACTAAAGAAATCTCTCACTTTTTAGATTCAAACCCCAAAACCACAATTGCCTGGTTTGAGAAATACCAAAGAAGACCTGTAAATGCTACATATCTCAGCTGAAGACGCCCTTAACAGAGATCTCTTCCGCAAGAAAATATTGACGAACGGGCTAAACCGAGACGAGCAACCGAAGAGAAGACACGGTGCCCCTTGGACAGAGGAGCGTAAGCAGTCCCACTCACAAAGAATGAGGGAAATTTTGGCTCTAACGAAGGCCAAGTTCAGTGTCAAATGCAACACGACTTAACGTGGTCCTTGATGGCCCCAGCGAATTATATATAATAATAATAATAATAATAATAATAATAATAATAATAATAATAATAATAATAATAATAATAATAATAATAATAATAATAGAAGGGCATGTTGCCTCCTAAGGGGCATGGTGCAGGCCTTATGAATGGACTCCTGTAGGTGACCTACACATCTGTTAGGATGGGGCTCTACCTATGACGAATTCTGATGCTGAATATATCACACACGCGCACCCAGTCACTCAGTGAGAAGAATTAACCAATGAAAATTAAAATCCTGATTCAACCGAGATTCGAGACCGATACACCTTGGATCAAGGGACGTTAACCATTTAGAAATGGATCTGGACATTAGACAAATTGACCCATTTACAATTTTTCCATTAGAAACCTATATGTTATAATAATTTTGTGTGACTATTTCTAGCCGAGTGCAGCCCTTGTAAGGCAGACCCTCCGATGAGGGTGGGCGGCATCTGCCGTGTGTAGGCAAGTGCGTGTTATTGTGGTGGTGGATAGTGTTATGTGTGGTGTGAGTGTTGCAGGGGTGTTGCGGACAGCACAAACACACAGCCCCCAGGCCATTGTAATTAACCAATAAAAGTTAAAATCCCCGACCCGGCCGGGAATCGAACCTGGGACCCTTTGAACCAAAGGCCAGTACACTGATCGTTTAGCGAACGGGTCGGGCACTAAACGTTAATATCTGGATTATTATAATAAACCCTTGAACTTACCGTTCCATCCGTCGGTCGTCTGCCACAGCTGCTGCAATAGAGCAATATTGAACTCTTGAATCTTGGGGTCGTAGCAGTTTTATTTCTGTCACTACATTGACCAGACGATGGGGTTCAAAAGGGAGAGAGAGCCTAACTACTATAAAATGAGGAGCAGAAATGTGCTTGCTAAAATATTCAATAAATCACGACAAAAATATGTTTATTAAAATTATACATAAAAATAATTTAATAATTTATAACGTCTTGACGCAGTCACATTACATGTCGTGAGTTTTGTCTTCTTATTGTTGTTTAACATTATGATTCAAAAAATGAATATGTGTTATAAAATTCGTGGACAGCAAAACTAGGAAACTTGAATAAAACCTGAAAATCGGCCATCATTAATCCAAACGATAACTGAGAATTAATCACCATGGCCCGTGGAAGCTCTGACCTTCAACAAGTAGAATTCCAGATTTACATTTAATTAAGGTTATCCACCAGTCAGGTATTCTAACGGATATTGGAACATCCCCCGAATGGACCATTAATAGAACCAATTTGACTATCAGTTGCTTTGGATAGGTTGCGAAATATTATTAGAAGGAATAGTTTTCGTTACAAGCTGACAGCAATGGCCACAATCAAAAATAAAATTCCACCATGTATCGTCATCTCATGACACCCTTAAGTTACAGAATAATCCCGATGCTGAAACGTGCATCACACAAACAGATGTTCAGAAGGAACCAACAACAACTTGATCCGAGCGGATCTTACGTTACTTCGTCCTGAAGGAACAAAACTGCGAAATGCAGGAAAACATTAATTCATCATACATTTAGAAGAAATGCCAAACACTGAAATTACAGAAAAGTGATGTCACTTAAAAATATTCTTACTAAACCGACTTTCAGGTCGCAAAATAATAATGCCGTTAAGTTTGTTAAATTACAAGTCCACACTACAAAACAAATGACAAAATCTTTCCAATTTTCTATAACTACGGCTAACATTACAAATCTGTCTACCTACACTTGTCCCACTAAACCTAACTACAAGTGATCGGTAGGCTAACGTCCAACCTAATATAAATTGAAATAACATAAATTGAAAATAAAACATATTAATAGCCGACGAATTGAAACCGCATTCGTAACGTAAATCCTACATAAATCAGGTAAGTGTCATTACACGGCATTATCACAAGATAACGGACATCCAAACAATAAATCATTCAGTAAAGAGAGTGTAAAATAGAAAAACGAAAGTTTATCGAACGTGAACATGATTGGCTAAGCAGTTATGATCAATCTCCATTAGCTAAGTTTCCATGCTGGACAACCCTCACATTCATGCCACCACTGATGCAATGCTATAATGGGAGCACCTTCTGGCTAGTCAGAATAACGCCGAAACATAGCCTGGATAATACCTGCTAACACTCTTTGCATTCGTATTCACTACTGCAGGCACCAACATCGTTCAAGTCAATTCGCAAATGACTTACCTATGATTTGACCATATACAGAAAACACCCTAGTCCTGTCGTTGACCCTACGTTGTGTCTACATGTCCGCATATTTATATAATACACGCAGCCAAGGCTGGGATATCTAGACATCATTTACACTGTCAGGCGAAATCGAAACTTCAAACATGTCCCCAGATATTTAAATTTTATCCTCGTTGAAACTCTAACACAATAAAATGAAACTCGCCACAGCTGAACTCGAACCTGGAAATATAACTATGTCCATTCCCTACAATAACGCGTGAAATTCAAAATTAAACAACACGTCCGAATAGATTAATCCGTTTGTCAATACAATCTCAACACATGCAATGAAGTTTGGTAAATGAAAATGAATTCAACACTCGTCTAATTTTACGTAATGTCGCTAAAAGTAGTAATCACCACAATCACGAGATCCACAACATAACACAAGTGAGGCTCCAAATGGCCTTTCGTGTCACCGTTCCAAACATGTATTGCCGTGAACTGTCCAGTGAAGTAACTTTCTATTAATCTACTCAAGCCAGACTATCATTCTAATAAGATTCAATTTTCACACCCGCAAGGTTTCCAGTCAACAATATTTTCGTCTCGTAAAAATACACAATATAATTCAGTCTATAATAATCAAGTATCACCTTGACCGTGTGTCAGAATGTGTTTTGTTCGTGAGGTCATCTATCACAAAAATGCACTATGCTGGTTCTACATAGAATCGTCACTTGTACTTAATTGCCAAAACCTACGGTCTAATATAAAATTAGTAACATGGGATAACATCAACTTGTAATTAAAATAGACGTGACTACGCTCTAACTTGGCTTCTGGCCACTATTAAATTAGTCAACTGTTCTGGATTGCTCACAGGTCATCGTTATCTTACACAGCCTGTCTCAGAAATAATACCTCTTCACACACACCATATCATACAAATTCATCTCCAATCATAAAACACGGCTTCTCATACTCAGCCTCTTGTTCATTATACGTCACTCGTAAAATGCAGGCTTACTCTGCCTTTAACATCTTCCTGACTATTCCCATAGCATTTCCATTACAATCCATTTTTCTCTGTTCGAAACTTTTCAAATGTACGTAATCCCATGAGCAACAACTTCATGAGAATCTCACAATTACCCTCTTTCAATTTTCTGACCTCAAGAGCAAAATAACATGCCGTGATTTTCTGTATCACAAATACACGGTGTCACAAAATATAAACTTCCCAAAATATAAATTTTAACTTTAGCAGACTTCACTGGAATTCGGTATAAATCGTAAATCATACTCGACATTACTGCTGAATACATAATTTATAATTTCAAATTTATCCTGACGAGAATATTAATTTTGTTATTATTAATTTAATTTTTATTATTATTATATTTTGATACTTGACTTTATCACTCTCACCATGACTATTTTATCGTTATCATAAACGTAACTTTTATCAGGTTGAACATATTTACTTGATTTTTAGTACAATATTTAAAACTCCGCATATTAAGTTTTTCTAAAGAAATTTTAAACGCATGAATAATGACACGAATAATAGACACTTCGCCTCAACATTATAATATACTTATTTTCTACACACGCAACATAGTAATTTCATGGGGCAAGCATTTGCAATATCCAACTTCAAAACATTTTAAAAATACACAGAACTTATAACAGAGTCGGAGCTTCCAAAGTCATCCTGTCTACATTCTAGCCAGCTCGTTCAGAAATTATTCGCTCATATTTGCAGAGAACATTATTCTCTTTTGATTATGCTATTTATAATTAGACAGATTCTACACTTCCATTGGTACAAAACATGTAAATAGTGAATTACTCTAGATGTACTCGATATGTATGCCTTCACCTTTCCTCTACGAAAATTTGACTCTCCGTGAGAACCTCTCCTCGCTCTAACCTCCTTGTTACGCCAGGTGGCCACGAGATTTGATACTTGAAGCTTATCTTGGCTAGTCTAACACTCCCCTACTGGTTACAAATACACACAATAATTTAATGAAAGCTATCAGTGCACTTGCGGTTTTCATTTGCAAAAGTTAAGGAATTCTATTACTAATTCAACTAAGAAAATGTCCTTTGCCATTTTACCACTCGGTCAAATATTTCATCTCAAACTAGCTAACTCAATACATGTCACAAGTTTATTTGAAGACACAGTTCAAGACCTCTAGTTGATATTAACGCGGCGCAGATCCACCCTCGTGACGACCGACCAAGTGAGTGTGGCTATTGTCCAGAGGTGGGGATACTTATAGGTTTCGAAGGGACGCTATCCTTGTCATGATGAATTGTGGTGTAATCATACCATTTCATATCCACTGGAGCGATTTCTTTGAAATTCAACCCCAAAACTTCCACCTAAGTTCCAAGTCATGTAGGTATTGTTTACTGATTTTCCCGTGCCTGTAACGGGCTTAATTAATTAATTTCATGCAGGCGACTACGCGGTCTTTTCAATAGCGTGGCCTTGACACGTGCTGTTAATCTGCCAGTACAGAAGCCAACGTTTCTCCAGGCTTAATTACATACATTTCCACACTGTGGATTTTAGCTTCATTTAATATTTCTTACAATTCTTAATTATTTATTTCTTGGTTAATGATATTGCCTACATATTTTGTAATGAAGGTTTATTATACGAAAGTTAAATATTAACTACATGAGGTCAGTCGAAGTGTTCCGACACCTTTCTAATGGATGGCTCGCTTTCTCCCACGGCGAGTTCTCATGGTGACGTATCCCGCCACGGAGGGTAAGATGCTTGCAATAAAGAAGTATGGTTGCTCTTGTAGTTGTGTCTTGTTGCAATTCTCTAGTTGCAGTATTTATCAGGGTAGGATTATGTGTTCAGTAGCTACTTTCTACAGATTTAAGAATTGGTAAGTTATGAAACATGCAGAATCACAAGACTTAACGAATGGTATTTTCAGTTTTCTCGTATGACTGCGAATGTGTAGTCAAGGTACATGTGAGTGTGAAAATGACGAGAAATTACCGCTATACTGCACTTGATGGCGTTATTGTCCTGTCTTGGTAATAAAATACTCAGCATTTCACAGAGTGAGACTGAAAAATTGTATTGCTCTAAATAATATGACCTCTGGCGAGAGACAAAATACCTGTTAATACATGAATGAATATTAATGAGAAATGAACGACTGCATATTGTTACATATTAAGTCATGTATATCTAGTATTTCCCTTATAAATTCATTCAAGTATTATCTACTATGAGAATGCACGCACATTTCTCCTTCTCCCTTTATCTCTCTCTATCTCATTCTCTTTCGAGACATCGATTTCTCATTTTATGTACCGAGTGCATCTTTTATTGATACAAATTTCTCACTCATCTAATTGCTCTTCCCGGAAGAAATTCGACGTGATAACCCACGAGGTCAAGTGGTGGTGGTGGTGATGGTTGCTTTAGAGAAAGTACAAGTAGGAAGCATACCCCTGTTTGGTCAAACCTGACATCATAGAGTACACCAAGACAGACATTTAAAGTGGAAGTGCCGGGATGAGTGGGTAGAGTGCAGATTTGATAACTGTTCGATCCGGTAGTGTTTGAGAGAGCTCAAATAGAATCCATGTGGGGCAAATTTTAGTACACCTTGTGTTCTCTGGAATTCGTGAAAGTAATTAATTAGAACGTAAAACCAAAAAAGGTATTTTACTATGCTCCTACAAAAAGCCCAAAGTTATTTTGGTTCAAGATCTTTATCGTCATTACAATTTTATGTATTATAAGATAAAAAGGCATTTTATAAGCAGGATAAGTAAAATAATACTTATTCTGCTGATAAGGTAAGGTAAGGGTGTATTCTGCCCGAAGGCAGGTCCGTACCCCCGCAGAGGTGTGCCTGAGCCGGAGTTTACGTACGGTACGGTGGCCAGTTCCTTTCCGATCCTCCATTCCTTTATCTCCTCCAACAGCACGTGGCAACCCATCCAAATCTTGACCACGCCCAATGTTGCTTAACGTTGGAGATCTCACGGAATCCGGTGTTTCAAAACGGCTACGGTCGTTGCCATTCTACTGATAAGGATACGTATAATAACCAGTAACTGAATCAGATATGTCCCCAGAATCTAAAAGAGATTTTCTCTGCATCCTTTGGGAGAGATTTCGTGCTGTGCACTGGTAGATTAAGCTACTGTTGGTTATGTACATTTGTTTCTTGCCATGAACAGCTGTTAGCAGATGGGTTTTATCGAGCCCACGAATGTACGCAGTCCGCCTCTGTGGTGTAGTGGCTAGCGTGATTAGCTTCCGCCCCCGAAGGCCCAGGTTCGATTCCCGGCTCTGCCACGAAATTTGGAAAGTGGTATGAGGGCTGGAACGGGGTTAACTCAGCCTCGGGAGGTCAACTGAGTAGAGGTGGGTTCGATTCCCACCTCAGCCATCCTCGAAGTGTTTTGCCGTGGTTTCCCACTTCTCCTCCAGGAAAATGCCGGGATGGTACCTAACTTAAGTCCACAGCCGCTTCCTTCCCTCTTCCTTGTCTATCCCTTCCAATCTTCCCATCCCCCCACAAGGCCCCTGTTCAGCATAGCAGGTGAGGCCGCCTGGGCGTGGTACTGGTCCTTCTGTCCAGTTGTATCACCCGACCCGATGTCTGACGCTCAGGACACTGCCCTTGAGGCGGTAGAGGTGGAATCCCTTGCTGAGTCCGAGGGAAAAAACAACCCTGGAGGGTAAACATATTAAGAAGAAGAAGAGACTGTACGCATTGTTGTAATAACATTTTCTTTTTTGCAATTTCCGTCTTCGTAGCTTATCATTGTCCAAATGCTAAGGTGCAAAGGAAACCAACTGCGTCTTGTTGAAAAGAAGTCGAAAGTTATCTTAATACGTAGACTTTAACGACCACTATGTGATATAATCATAATTTGGGGATGTTAGGCCGTAAAATGTTAGTAATCTGTTGACGCATTTCGATTCAGGGAGCAGGGTTGTCTTCAGAGCAATAACTAATGTCACTCCATAGTAACCAGACTCAAGACAGGGAGGCGCTCTTAGAAATATAGTTCATTCCAGGGCCTCTAGGGTCAAGGAGAAAAATATTTGCGAGTTAACTATGGAGGGTAACCATGATCTACTCAGTGTATATCCGACACTTTGTTGAAATTTAGCAATTTCTACCACCTCACGATTGACTCTTGATATACAATCTTTCTCTTTTTAAATGACAGAAGTTGCATCAAAAAAGATTTGATGGTCATTATGTATGG
The DNA here is from genome assembly GCF_040414725.1 of Anabrus simplex. Classification (NCBI taxonomy): domain Eukaryota; kingdom Metazoa; phylum Arthropoda; class Insecta; order Orthoptera; family Tettigoniidae; genus Anabrus; species Anabrus simplex. The sequence goes on from NC_090265.1 coordinate 1,397,570,444, forward strand.
CATGTTCTGCCACAGCTAGTGCCTGGGATGTTCTTTAACACACGTTACTATACCGTTCCAGTTTGCACGTTAGCAGATTTAATTCCTTTATTCATGATGCATTGGTAAGATTTCCTTACTTATTTATAGAATTTTCAATAATATATTTTAGTAAAGTCCGCCTCTGTGATGTAGTGGTTAGCGTGATTAGCTGCCACCCCCGGAGGCGCGGGTTCGATTCCCGCCTCTGCCATGAAATTTGAAAAGTGGTACGAGCGCTGGAACGGGATCCACTCAGCCTCGGGAGGTCAACTGAGTAGAGGTGGGTTCGATTCCCACCTCAGCCATCTTGGAAGTGGTTTTCCGTGGTTTCCCACTTCTCCTCCAGGTGAATGCCGGGATAGTACCTAACTTAAGGCCACGACCGCTTCCTTCCCTCTTCCTTGCCTATCCCTTTCAATCTTCCCATCCCTCCACAAGGCCCCTGTTCAGCATAGCAGGTGAGGCCGCCTGGGCGAGGTACATGTCATTCTCCCCAGTTGTATCCCCCGACCAAGAGTCTGAAGCTCCAGGACACTGCCCTTGAGGCGGTAGAGGTGGGATCCCTCGCTGAGTCCGAGGAAAAAGCCGAACCTGGAGGGTAAATAGATGATGATGATGATGATGATATTTTAGTAAATAAGATTATATCTTAGAAGTGCGGTATCAGGTATTATTCATGTAATATAGAAAATTTGTACGTTTTCGCTTCGGAACATTTGATAACTCAAATTATGGCATCGAAATTGATGGCATAAAAACAGACAATTCCATGTACATAGATGCCACCATCATAATTGCAAAATATGGACATGAACTAGAAGCTGCCATGCGAAATATAGTCATACAAAGCAGAGTGTATAGTCACATCAACAAGACGAAGTTCAACGTGACGATTATAAATCGACCCACTAACAACAGATCTAACATGACAAGTATTAGATCCAGTCGCAACGAGTTCCTGGGATCTCTTGTCACTAACATCGTTGACTGTGAGCGTGAGATTCGCAGGAACAACGCGATCGTGAGCGATCAACACTATAATTTAGTCACATTTGAATAAGGACGAAGCTTACCGTCGCACGCTGATATTCCGTATTGCTACCTATGCAGCGGAAACTTGGAGATTGAATATTAATGATCGTTGTAGAATATACGCTCTAGAAATAATGTGCTTGTATAGGAGACTATTCCGAATAGGTTAGAAGTCATATTCCAGGAATAGCTAGGCATCAGAAAAAGACTCTCGAACCTCATCAGCCAAAAACAATCATGTACACTGATCAGATTGCCATGAGACCACAGGCAAGAGACTCGCCGTCGTAAGGATTCAATAGCCGAAGACGCAGGAATCCTGACCGGCATGAGGATGCAGCGAACAAGTCACCATGGCAAAATAGGCTTCTGAAGATACGCCGTCAGTAGGTTTAGAGGATGCTCCCGTATGTATATTTGCTTTAATATATGTTATGACACCTTTTATAAATGTTCATCTTGTATCCAGAGATATTTAAAACTAAGCATTAATTAAAAGTCACTCATCAAGATGATCATAAAATATTAAAAAATCCATAGACACTCGCCTTAACTCAAATTTTTCTACGGAGACCGTTTTCTAATTGAGCGAGATCAACTCCACGTGATAATGATTACTGCCTAGAATGCGTTGCACCTCCTGATGTCAGAGAAGAAGCGGCACCCTTGAATGAAGTATGAAAACATTCCCTAAATATGACTCGCCTCCACCAATGGTTGAAGAGTAGGACAAGTTTCCTCAATTGTTTAGGAAGCCTTCCCGAACTACCTCAGACGTCAACGTGAAGATTTTAGAGGACTAAAATCACTCACCTCACTGGTTGGATGGTTCCATCTGAACATTTTTCCTCCAGGCCATAAGGATGATCAGACTGTTAGTAATTCACTTAGTGTCCTACGTACTGCGATCTATAGTGATAAATGCGGTATTATTTCCTTTTACTTCTGTATTATAACGAATGTGGATAGGTTCAAACAATGGTTCATTTCATGAAATGCAGTTAAGGTTCTGTCAATGGTCACAGCTAGTGTCCTTGACTAGGCCAAATACTAGTAAAATGCCTCTTGATATCTATTCGTTTAATTTCTATTTAAAATGGTATTTATTTATTTATTTATTTATTTATTTATTTATTTATTTATTTATTTATTTATTTATTTATTTATTTATTTATTTATTTATTATGGTCTTCTTTTTATTATGCATCATAGCAATGACATGGTTCTTACTCCTTTCCGTATCTGTATTTATTTCTGTATTTCGTTTATCTATGTGCGTTAATTGTAATCAGAAAAAGTTATAACTCGTGGAGCTAACGGCATGTTCACTTCATCCTCTACAATGTGGGTTTAGTCCCAGCCAGGAAATCTAAAATGGCACTGAGTTTGTTCCTAAGCCTACACCAAAATTGATTACCAGGTTAATTCATGGGAGTAAAGGTGGCTGGACATAGAGCTAACTACTCTAGTGCCGAGGTTATGTTTATAGAAGGCTTTAACGTGCGCTCTTCTTTGTTCCTTCACGAGGTTTACTTCACTTTTATCATCATTTAACGATTTTCAAGAAGCCTTTCTTTTGTTTGTTATACGATTGACTCGATTTATTATGATATTCGGTAACTTTTTCCTTCCTCTTTGAAATACTTTTAGCCAGGCTGAGTGGCTCAGACGGTTAAGGCGCTGGCCTTCTGACCCCAACTTGGCAGGTTCGATCCTGGCTCAGTCCGGTTTTATTTGAAGGTCCTCAAATACGTCAGCCTCGTGTCGGTAGATTTACTGGCACGTAAAAGAACTCCTGCGGGAATAAATTCCGGCACCTCGGCGTCTCCGAAAATCGTAAAAGAGTAGTTAGTGGGACGTAAAACAAATAACATTATTATTATTGAAATACTTTTATTGGTATAGAGTTGCTTTTGATATGAGTAAACAAATTAATTGGTAGATGGCAGCAATGAAGTGACCGGAAATGGAAATTCGTAATAAAAGGAAGTGTATAACAGGCAAGTACGAATTATTGTGACTGTATATACAATAGTGAAATGACAAATGTACCCGTGAACATAATGTACTAATAAAATCACTTTCATGAAAATTCCCCAAAGAATCAGCATATTAATTTAGGTTAGAAAAATGATCTGATATTTACAAAAATAGCTTAAAATTAAAACCCTCCCTCCTTCTTTCTCCCTCTCTCTCTATGTCTCTCTATCTCTCTCCGTAGGGAATACTTTGTCCCGTTATTGGTAATGAACTGCTGAAAATGAAACGGAATGTTTAGAGTGCAGTTTAACTTTCACTAGCCTATTCATTCTGCAGCATCAACAATTAATGATATAAATTTGCATATGTCATAAATTGTGATGTTTATACGCGAATTAACATATAAAAACATTAACTTCCTCTCCATTTATTCCTGCATGGGATGGCGCAGTAGGTAGTTGTAGCGATAATCAGTAGTTAAATTATCAGATCCTATCAGGCTATGTCGCTCTGATTGACTCCCGGTATGAAAGTTACGACATCATTCCCGCTGCAAATGAAGCTGAACACACTACTAATAAGCACCATATAACGACTTTGATTGTACTCGCTGATTGCGATGATATAAATCAACGAGGCCTCTGCTGAGTACAGTGTTCAATGTAGCGTGGGCTGTACGTGACATCGGTGTTTCGTCTACTGCATTTGACTCTATATACATAAGTCAATTATTAACGCAATTGTAAGGTTTTTCTTAAAGTTATCATCGTTCTATTCCAGGATTTTTAAATGCACATAGTTATTTTTAACTAGTCTGGTTTACTTGCTGAATGATCAGTATACCGGCCTTCAATTAGAGGGGCTAGGGTTCGAATCGTGATAGGGTCTGGAATTTCAGCCACGTCTGTTTAATTTCTTTTGTCGAGGACTGGTGTTCGGGTTTGTCTTAATACACACACTTCTTTCTTTACGCAGACTCGGTCATACTTCCAACCACCAAAGGAATATGTAATATTTGAATGCATGCAACTTCACGAGACTGGACTCAGGAAGGGCATTCGGCCGTTAAACTGAACCAAGTCTGCATGTGCAAAAATTTTTCAGACACGTCTCAATCAGAACGTTAGAAACGATATTTCTTTTACCTACTACGGCCCAGAAATTGTAGTGGTGGTGGGGACTATTGTTTTGAGGGAAAAGGAACTAGGCAAACATCCATTTTTACCTCTAAAATGCCTCACACTACCATCCAAGCCATTTAGCCCTGTATGAAAATTTTGAAATTACTTTGTAACAAGACCGCTAGCCACGACTACCTGCCGAATGGAGCAGACTAACCTGTATGAGTCGATGAATGAATGACTGTCAGTTAGAAAAGTGTAATGCATTTTGTGTAGATTATTTATTATGTGTTATTATGTACTTTAAGCTCAGTTTCCATTGATGTATCACTTAAATGATTAACGCACAGAATATAAGTTCCGTTTAACGCGATGAAATACTCCAGCGCGCTCGTCACCCTGATCTTTTCGTGATGAAAGTAGTCTTAAACCGGAGCGTACAGATGAAAATGCTATGCTAAAAATGTTACATCTCACTACAACTGGTGTATCTGCTGTCATGAGATGATTAACTAAAGACGTTTAATTATAGATTAATGACGATAAATGTAAACGCACACCCGCTCCTGTATGGTATTATCCTAAAAAATTGAAGTACTCCCTTTCCCGTGCAATATACTGTTGCGGAGTACAGGAGTGTAACGCAATTTGCCCAGGTGTAGTTTACATAGGAGCATTCTGCTCCGGGAGGTAAGAGCGAACTCTGTACAGCCGTCTTTCAAGAAAATGTAGTTAAAATAATTCGGTGCTGGGTGAACTCACCAATAGTTCAATTCCCTTTTAATTATATTATTATTATTATTATTATTATTATTATTATTATTATTATTATTATTATTATTATTATTATTATTATTATTATTATTAAAGTATTAGTAGTAGTCAGCCTGGTGGTCGAGGGGTAGCGAGTATGTCTGTTACTAGAAGGATCCAAGTTCTATTTCCGCCAGGTTACGAATTTTTAACTGTATCTAACGTGTTTTCAAGGTCCACTCAGTCAATATTGAGGATCTATGATTAACGACTCCGTTCTAGAACTCGAAGAGTAGTGGCCGAGAGGGCTCACCACTCTGACTATCCGTCACCTCGTAATCAGTAAGTCTTTGGGGTGGGCAATGGTTGCTAGGTAGGCCTATACCCATCAGGATTGTATGCTCACTTTGCAACTTTATCCTTGTCAGCCATGCTTAATCAATTTAAATACCAAGACAGACTCCACCTGAAATTTGTCATCACGTCCACCAAACCAAAGTTTACAAACAAACACCAATTCTCTATTCACATCCCTCTCAACACTTAAACAAACACCACTTCTCAGTTTCCGTCCCTCTCAACACTTAAAATCTGCCATTGAAAAGTACCATCACTTCTCCATCTCCAAATTTCATATCACATTGAATACCAAACCACCTTCATTTACAACTTACTCATGAGTGCACCACTACTTCTCATACCTTTCCAACACCACATTTCAACATATACCACTTCTATTCATCAGGATTGTAGCTTTGTAGAGTCTGGTTGGTCCGCAGGAGTAGTAGTAATGGTAGTAGCAGTAGAAATTGTGGTGGTGATAGTAGTAGTAGTAGTAGTAGTAGTAATAGTAGTAGTAGTGAGCTTGCATTCGGGAGAGAGTGGGTTCGAACACCGCTGTCGGCAGCCGTGAAGACATTTTTCCGTGGTTTTCCATTTTCACCCAACGCAAATGCTGGCGTTGTATCTTAAAGGCAAAGGCCGCTTCTTTCCCATTCCTAGCCCTTTCCTATTCCAATCGTCTCTGTCTCTGTGTCGGTGCGACTTAAATTCAACTGTGAAACGAGTAGTAGTAGTAGTAGTAGTAGTAGTAGTAGTAAAATCCCTTGAAGTTTTAAAATGGGATACGTGGGACAGGTTGGAAAATAACACTAAAGGAGTTTGAGACAATTGTGAAAATATAGTTATTTACATACCTCAAAAATCAGATGAAATGGTATGAAATGGCGGGGACTAGTAGGGACAACGTGACAGAGTGTGTACTGTGGTAATCTGACCGCTTTAATTTATTGTCTAATTCATTTTAAAATGCACAGTATCTGATATGGGAAAGACTGATTTTATACGCTGTATATGCCTCAATATTGTCAGTTTACTTCCATTATACACTCCGCACTGAAATGTTTCCAGTTTAAACTGTAGGTCACGCTGGACTTGCCTGTACTGCAATTCCAGGGAACAGTCATTTTATATGTAATTGGAAAAAAAACTAGCTGGTAGGAATAATGACCAACGTGCTCTATTGGCGCTAGACGCCGCTGTGACTTGCTCTGCATATGCCCAAACATTGAGTGTTTTCTACAATATCTGAACATCATTCGCATTCGTTTTTGAAATGTACCTGTTCGGATGTTGATTATTTCTCAATTGCGATTGAATCATGCTTCATTATGAGTCGTTTGATGCCACTGGGAACGTCCTATTGTTTCGCGTTCTCCGGTTATACTGCAACGGTAGCCGCGCTACACGCGAGTTCTTACCTCAAATTCCTCTCTCCCGCGTATTACTAAAGAACGTCATTCACTATGTTTCAAGCTCACGTTGAATTCAATGATTCTTCATCTGTCGTTCGTCATTTTTTTTCTTGGAGAACGTCGTGTAGTTTAGAAATTATATGTGTGACAAAACTCACCTGAAAAAAATTGGTTGACTTTCTGGGATGGTTTGTTACTAATAGGCCGAAGTTATCAAGTTATTTTGGTCAAAAATTCGGTTTTTATGTCGTATTTTACTGGCAGTTGAACTCTCTCTTGTGACATATTTGGTATATAACGACGATATTAATTGAGATTCTGCTATAAGTGAAGTTCTCCAATTCTCAAATTTTTCAAAGACGTTAGATCGGTGTTGATCTTGATGGCCATGACCAGAGATCATTGCGACCTATACATCTTCGAGTACACTCATCACATCTACTCGAAAGTTAAGGGGTCATGTTGAAACCAATGGCTAGTGAGGAACATTCTCTACAAGACTTCCTATGTAAGGTTAAGTAAGAGGTTAAGTAAGCAATATACACTCATGTCCTCGTGTTCCTCATTTTGGTGCAGTTTTTTTCGTGTACACCCTCAATGGAGTCTAGCTGCATGTACCATTTTAAACACATACCAGGCCTCCAGCGAAATTTAATATCTGGCAGTACCGGGACTAGAACTTGGGTCTCCGAGGACGATAGTCATTAGCACTAGCCTTTAAATTACGGAGATGGATATCATAAGGTACATTGTCTAAAAAACGCATGACACTTATCCTAGGATCCATGCAAGCATGTCGAATAATTGTATTCCTTACGATATGAAGAAATTCCTTTTTATCCGCTCGAAACCTACGGGTATGTACCGGTGACAGAGTAAAGAATATTCCGTTGATCCGCGGTATTAAAACTAGCGAATAAGGATACATTTCTCGGACAGCTAAGGGTGGATATGAAGTGTCCTCTACCATTCTGCTACAGAATGTTAATGGATATCCCTAATCCTCTCTATACATTTGTTGATGTAGGAGGATCGTGCATAAAAACAATTCCTTAGAGGGGAAGAAGTAGAACTGGCGAAAAAAATCATCAAAATTATAAGCAGAAGAATAGTACAGCACTAAACATTTTCCGTGAACACATCGTGAGTAGACAAAGCTTTATCTTAGAAGTGAAACGACACATAAAGTAAACACCACATGAAAAAATATCGCAGATCATTCTTTAAATAACTTTTGGACCAATTGTTTGATTTAATTTCGAAGTTACTTGCATTCGAGTTGATTTTTAAAATGTATAATATGAATTCTTTTCGCAGTTCGATTGAAATTTTATGTGGAAACTATGGCATACGTAACCTTATTAAACCTATACCAGTCCTGTACCCTAAAGCTTACTTCGTTTGCCTTTGAGCTGTTTTCTATTATACTGTACTGTCCACCTCCACTGATAAATGTTAGGATGTTGACCCTTTGACCAAGGGATCTCGGGTTCGATTCCAGGCAGAGTCTGGAAATTTAACTTCCATCAATTAATTCCTCTTGTTCAGGGGCTTGGTGATTGTGCCGTCTTCATGTATGGCAGGGCCCATCCTTATAGACGCTCACGTCGCCAATACGGTGTCATATCGAAAAACATGCACCAGGCTCCTCTGGAGGCCACGAGCCATTATTCTACAGTACTGAGGTATGAAAAAATTCATAACGTCTTTTTAAACACATAGTATTTATGTTAACTAGTTTTTCTCTATGACTCAATAGTATTTTTCAGTGTTTATTGTTGTACTTCTTACGTTCCTAATATCCTCTCCTATAATATTCGTCCATGTCTCATAGAATGTGTATGGATTTTCGTAGGATACGGTCTGCAAGTAAAAACTTTATATGTGAAAAGTGTTCCGTGGCTGACGAATATTGGGAATTGAGCGGGAAAAAAAAGAGTTCAAATTCAGCCCCTAACTGCTCTGAGTATGTGACACTCTTCCGTCCTACCATTAGTCTCCCTTCAGTTTTATCAGCAGGTTCGATATGAGATTTGAAGTTTCAGAGTGTTAGGGAAAAGTTCCTCGTTAAGGCAGAGTGTGAAGGCTGAAGGGTAGAAAATTGGATGATATTTGGGGTGATGTAGAGATTGTGATAAAGAAAGTATAAAGGGGAAAAGCATATTGGAATGTGAATGTGTGCGCATGTCAAGCTGAGGAACACGTGCGGCGCCTTATTACAACTCACGTCCAGACGCAAGTGGCTTTGATTCCCTTCCAGATTGATCCCTAAGTTGGCGGTGCTCCTGGTATTGGAAAGTACGCCGAGTGATTGATGTATTGAAAATTATGATGAGCGTATTAGCTTTATAGTGCAGCCATTATTGAAAGATTTTACGAGCAGGCTATGTCCAAATAGTTCTAATGATAGAAATCGGAAAATAGATTAAAATACATTAGGTTTGTCTAAAGTCAAAATTAATGCATATAAAGAAATAATGAGGAAGTAATTCTTATATAACTTTTTCTCATTAGAGGTTGTTAAGCGATGAAATTTAGTAATATCATTTAACAAAGAGCAGAGTAACTATGGTTTAACAGCTCTGCATTCGGGAGGCAGTGGATTTAATACCCCATTGTCAGCTGTCCTGAGAATGGCTTTCTGCGGTTTTCCATTATCAATTCCAGGCAATTGCCGAGGCAGTATAATAAAGGGCACAACTGATTTCCCTTCTCCTTCGCCCTTCACTGTACCCCATATCATCACACATCTCTGGGCTAGAGAAAGGGCATCACCCCTCTAAGTGGCCCGTAATACCCTTTCTGAGTACGGAATGAAAGAAAAAAGCAACAACAAAATGTAGAAGCTTCAGATACAATTCAAGATTTTAATAATTTGGATTCTTATTCTAAATATAAAAATAACACTTAATTGGAGAAACTGAGCATTTCAAAGTGGTAAAAAGATTTCAAGGTATAGCATTTAGATATATTTTATGCATCTTTAAAGTGTCCATCAAAAATTTGAACTCTTTCTCTAGTGGCAGACATCAGCCCTCAACGTCGATTTCCCCACTGACATTTTTTTGCTAGTTGCTTTACGTCATACCGGCACAGATAGGTCTTATGGCGACGATGGGACAGGAAAGGGTTAGGAGTGGGAAGGAAGTGGCCGTGGCCTTAATTAAGGTATAGCCCCAGAATTTGCCTGGTGTAAAAATGGGAAACCTCGGATAACCATTTTCAGGGCTGCCGACAGCGGGGTTCGAACCTACTATCTCCCGAATACTGCATACTGGCCGCACTTAAGCGACTGCACCTAGCGAGCTCAGTGCCCACTGACATTGTACTTTTCCTTGAGGTAAGGTACTGTGGGCTCATAAAGTCATTCTTCCCGAAATTCATTATATATGGCTGTTCAAGATCATGTCCAAACATATCATGCTTGCAATGTTATGTGAATGTTGATATCGTGAACAGAGGCACAGCACCTCCAATTTTACGCGGAAGCCTAAACATAGGGACGTGACTTACCATTCCATGAAACCCACAAGCATTGGCTGAGATTCGGACCATTGTCACCTTTGTGAGAAGCGAGAAACTAAGCCACTCGGCCATAATGCCCACTAGGTGAAATACTACCTCACATCTCTTTCTTCGGTCAACTGTAATTATATTTGCGCGACCTATTCCACCTCCCACTGCGAGGCAATGGACTTCTTCTCAATCCTTTAAACCAGATCCATGTTATACTCTGAAAGTAAATACTGCATCGGTAGATGTATATCAGAAGACATTTAAAAATAAATATGCTTTTCCGTATACCCCCTGCACATATCATCAGAGTGCCGTAGTTCATTTAAGATGTGCTGCAGGTGGAGATACAGCGACATTTGTTTAGCTTCCTAGCACTGGCCTTGCGATTTTTCACTCCTTTTATACCGACCGTTTGGAACATTTCGAATGCCTCTTTTTCCTAAAACCTTTCATTCATCATAGGAGCTGACCGTCAATGTTCGGTGATTATTGATTTAAGCTTCCTTGAGTATCACCTCTGTTAGACACCGTCTACAACAGCAGGGTATATCATGGATATATTCTATGCCCTCACACAAGTCCACACATTAGATTATATGAAACACGCATTAAACATTCATCGGTTCGAGAACGAGGGGGAAACACCTTCCTTGTGAAGCAAATTATATAATCATCCTAAACATAAACATCAGTAGCTAGGGTAGCCTTTAGCTTACATTCGGGAGATGGTGGGTTCAAATTCCACCGTCGGTAACCCTGACGATTGCTTTTGCTCTCGTTTCCCATTTCCAAATCAGGAAAATGCTGAGGCTGTGTCCGGCTCCACGGCTAAATGGTTAGCGTGCTGGACTTTGGTCACAGGGGTCCCGGGTTCGATTCCCGGCAGAGTTGGGAATTTTAACCACAATTGGTTAATTCCGCTGGCACGGGGGCTGGGTGTATGTGTCGTCTTCATCATTATTTCATCCTCATCACGACGAGCAGGTTGCCTACGGGCGTCAACTCAAAGGACCTGCAACTGGCGAGCCGAACTTGTCCTCGGACACTCCCGGCACTGAAAGCCATACGCCATTTCATTATGCTGAGGCTGTACCTCATTTAGGACCTCGACCACTTCCTTCACAATCTTAACCTTTCCCATCCTTCCGTCGCCCAAAACCTTCGATGTGTTAGTGTGACATTAAAACGATAGAAAACAAAGTAGCAAGAATAACACAGAATATCTACATCATCATCATAATCCCTTATGAATTTCAACGCATAATTGCTGCCTAAGTATACATGATTCACAGATTTTCTGCCGATTATTAGTTCCCGAAATTGATATTTTAATATTTCCAAAATGTAGTTTCCTCTTCTCGGGGAAAAAGTAGATGGAAAAGCTATATAGTATATCTATTCTCAAATGAGGATTTGAACAAGTGTTTTCAGTGATTTCACTTGAACCACAGTTCTTCACTGTGAAAGCCATACGTGAGAAATAAAACACTAGTTGAACAACCCGATAAGAAGGTAAAATAATAATATGAGAGGCTGATCTGCTGATCAATTTGCCTCTATTCATGAGTGTTTCAAGAACCGTACAGAGTATTTGACTTCTCACATTTTATCGTTTCCTGAAACGAAAATTGACCGAAACAGTTAACAGATATTACGCAGAAGTCGGTGCGGTACTTTTCTCATATTATTCCTTCCAAGTTGAGTTTTATTTCATACACGCATTTCTCTTCTTGTGACCATTTTATGTGGTGGTGCCAGACGAAACACATATTTTATCATTTAACACGATCCATTACGTGGTAGTTTTAAGACTTGGCTCTTTCCAAGCTATTAGACACACAGCAGAACGTTGAAGTTAGAGGAAATAAAAACTGACCCCAATCTGAATTCCAAATTTTTCTCTAGACCTAATTTATTAGGGGCTATATTTACATAATCCCCTACCTTGCAGCTGCCAACATGAATTCTGAGGACATTTCCTTCACCATAAGATTTGGTCTGGATGCAAGTACAGTACAAGGCGAGTCCTTGAGCATAAGGCACCAAACGATTGCTTAAGAGATTAGAAGTGCGAGAAGCAACCTCTTAGAGAAGTTTTAATAATGTTATTTGTTTTACGTCCCACTAACTACTCTTTTACGGCTTTCGGAGACGCCAAGAGAAGTTTTATTTTCATCAATGTACCGATATGAAAATGAAAATCCACAGACTGTTTCCAGTCATTCGACCTTGTCAGGAATGGAATGAATGAAGCCCCATCTAGCGGCGAGGATAGGAATTGTGCCGGCTGCTGAAGCGTGCCGCACTCCTATGGGGCAATGATTAATGAATGATAGATGAAATGAAATGATATTGGGGAGTGTTGCTGGAATTAAATATGACAGGGAAAACCGGAAAAACCCGGAAAAAAAACTGTCCCACCTCCGCTTTGTCCAGTACACATCTCACATGGAGTGACCGGGATTTGAACCATGGAGCCCAGCGGTGATAAGCCGGCGCGTAGCCGCCTGAGCCACGGAGGCTCTCCAATGTACCGATATATATTCATTCTTACGTAACTTAGTGATTTTTCAAGTAATCTTACGTCCGGAGCAACACCCTGTTTTTGTTAACACGCTCTCTCTCCCTGCTGTAAGAAGAATTATCATCCTCCATATTGATGTGGTAGATAATTTAGAGTGATACATCCCTTAGCAGCACTGAGAGTGCATTTTCGGTGTTTTTCCGCCTGTCTATTCGTGAATCGCTTGTAGACGACAGAGGCCCACGGGAGAGCCGGCATGTACCACTAGTGATGTATGCACCATCTGCCTCTTGTTCTTTAAAAATGAACACACTTTTTTTTGGAAAATCCACTTAAGGGGGTGAGAGAATAAAAAAGCGGGTGAATTTTTAAAATGAATATCTTCTTCCTCTATCGCTTTACGCACGCCTATGGGGATGCGGGTGCGAACTGTGTCGCACATTAGGATTTGTCCTTGTTTTACGGGTGGATGCCCTTCCTGACGGTAACCGTATGTGTAGGCATGTAATTACAATTACTATTGCGTGTTCCTGTTGTGGTTGGTAATGTGGTGTGTTGAGTTAATATGAACAGGAGAATGTTGGGACAAACACAAACAACCTGTCCCCAAGCCAGAAGAATTAATCACACGCGATTAAAAACCCCGACCTAGCCCGGAATCGAAGCCAGAACCCTGTGAACCAAAGACCTCAACGCTGACCACTCAGCCAAGGACTGGAGCAGTTTTTCTAATGAGTATATCTACATTATATCTCATAAACGGGACATGTTACAGACGTCAAAACGGGTATTTATAGTCTCCTATCAAAAATTAAGAGACACGTATTTGTTTTTTGGAAAATCAGCTTAAGCTGGAGATCGAAAATAAGTGAAGAAAGAGTTGAATTCTCTTTTTGAGGATACTTATCTCAAAAACTAAGGTGTTACAGACGTGAAATTTGGTATTTGGAATATCCTTTAGAAATAAAGGAAACTTTTTTTCCCCACAAAAAAGAAGACTGTTTCTCACGTATACAGTTCCATGTCCCGTGTTCCAGATTTAAGTCTGTCAGTGGCATGATCACCTTAGCCCCAAACGGTAGTGCCACAAACGTGGTTTACAAAGAGGTTCTGGGGTAAATGAAATACAATTTTTCGGTGAGTTTTTATACTTTAGGTATTTACAGATAATGTATTAGTGCAGTACCGAGGAACAAGTAATTTCTATCAAATTACGAAATCCTCACGTGCGAAGCCGTGGGTAAGAGCTAGTTACTGGTAATCATGAACTATGCATTCCTGAAAAGACCGAATTTCTGCTTAAATGCTTATCGTACAAACTTAAATATACCAATTCACTTAAACAACTAATGCCCTGGGAACAAAGTTATAGTAATAGGACCTCAACGTCGTACTTTCATTACTGTTCAAAGCATTTTTTTATACCTTTCGATCTTTTGAATGGATACTATAGTCGAATTTGAAAGGCATGTTATTATAAATGGAAAAGTTGATTAGAAAAGTTATTGGACATTCCTCGTTAAAGTGATCACAGTTATTACTGCAAGATTGTGAACACGATAAAGTCATCGTTGTCTGGTAAGTTTTGAGGTGTAACTTAATTCAGTAATTTCAAAAGGACTCTTCCATAAGAAAGTAAAAATATTTGTTAATATACATTTTCATCGAGTAAATTGAGGCTTTCACGGGATATATTTATAGAATTGAATCGTTTGGAGGTATACCATGTGAATAAACCAAAGTATTCCATAAATGTATAATTTACGAAGTCTTCACTCCACTTACTCAGAAGAGAGACTCGATCAACCACGATTGTGACTGTGCCAGCAGCGCTATATGATGTCGATACAATGCATTTTAGATGTCTTAATTGTTATTGGTCGAGGTTCCTTCAGTCCATTGCCATTAATATTATTGCAGTAGTCACAGTCGTGGTCTGTGGAGTTTCACTCATATACTGACATTGCCATTATAGCAGTAGTCACAGACGTGGTCTGTGGAGTTCCTCTCGATGTACTGAATTTGACATTATACGAGTAGTCACAGTCGTGGTCTGTGAAGTTTCGCTCACTGTACTGATATTACCATTATACCAGTTGCCACTACGGACATTGCCATTATTGCAGTAGTCACAGTGTGGAGTTTCGCTCACTGTACTGACATTGCCTTTATAGCAGAAGGCACAATCGTAGTCGGTGAAGTTTCTCTCAAGATCAATATCTGCTAGTATTGCAGTAGTCCGGTCGTGGTCGGTGAAGTTTCTCCCAATATACTGCCATTGCAATTATTGGAGCAGTTACAGTCGTGATCTGGAGAGTTTCTGGCATTCCCTTTATTGGAGCAGTTACAGTCGTCATCTGGGGAGTTTCGGGTATTCCCTTTATTGGAGCAGTCACAGTCGTGATCTGGGGAGTTTCGGGTATTCCCTTTATTGGAGCAGTCACAGTCGTGATCTGGGGAGTTTCGGGTATTCCCTTTATTGGAGCAGTTACAGTCGTGATCTGGGGAGTTTCGGGCATTCCCTTTATTGGAGCAGTCACAGTCGTGATCTGGGGAGTTTCGGGTATTCCCTTTATTGGAGCAGTCACAGTCGTGATCTGGGGAGTTTCGGGTATTCCCTTTATTGGAGCAGTTACAGTCGTGATCTGGGGAGTTTCGGGTATTCCCTTTATTGGAGCATTTACAGTCGTGATCTGGGGAGTTTCTGGCATTCCCTTTATTGGAGCAGTCACAGTCGTGATCTGGGGAGTTTCGGGTATTCCCTTTATTGGAGCAGTCACAGTCGTGATCTGGGGAGTTTCGGGTATTCCCTTTATTGGAGCAGTTACAGTCGTGATATGGGGAGTTTCGGGTATTCCCTTTATTGGAGCAGTCACAGTCGTGATCTGGGGAGTTTCGGGTATTCCCTTTATTGGAGCAGTCACAGTCGTGATCTGGGGAGTTTCGGGTATTCCCTTTATTGGAGCAGTCACAGTCGTGATCTGGGGAGTTTCGGGTATTCCCTTTATTGGAGCAGTTACAGTCGTGATCTGGGGAGTTTCGGGTATTCCCTTTATTGGAGCAGTTACAGTCGTCATCTGGGGAGTTTCGGGTATTCCCTTTATTGGAGCAGTTACAGTCGTCATCTGGGGAGTTTCGGGTATTCCCTTTATTGGAGCAGTTACAGTCGTGATCTGGGGAGTTTCGGGTATTCCCTTTATTGGAGCAGTCACAGTCGTGATCTGGGGAGTTTCTGGTATTCCCTTTATTGGAGCAGTCACAGTCGTGATCTGGGGAGTTTCTGGCATTCCCTTTATTGGAGCAGTTACAGTCGTCATCTGGGGAGTTTCGGGTATTCCCTTTATTGGAGCAGTCACAGTCGTGATCTGGGGAGTTTCTGGCATTCCCTTTATTGGAGCAGTCACAGTCGTGGTCGGTAGAGATTATCTTCAGAGAAAGCGTTGTAAAATCTTCAAGAATCTGAAAGTTTCGCTGTGCACACTTATGTACTTAAGTACTACATGTCTAACTGTATCAATAATACCTGAATCCCTGAATGTCGCGGCCTGCCTGCAAGTATGTATACGACAGAAAAAGGTATAATTCCACGTAAAGAAAAAATACAATTTGGTGTCACTTATATAAACATACGAAACAAACATAGCACTTTATTTCATGTGCATTTTACTATCAATTACGCGGGTAATAACTCCTTAATGCTGACCTTTACTAGTCGGGAGTTAATCGAAGTGAATAACTTATGCGGGCAATCGTATATATAAGAACCTGAGAATAGCACTGAAAAATTTTCTTAGTAAACAATCGTGCGATAAATATATGTACTTTGTTGAAACAGTCGTCCATTTCCATTATCATATTGTTTAAAATAAGAAACATTCGCGATGGTGTTACTCTGCAGTATGACATGGCATTTTAAGAACAATATGCACGAAAAATAGTATAATGTAATAAAAAAACTCTCCCTTGGGATGGTGTTTGGCAAGGAAAAGAGGAAAATACTGGGACTCTAGTTTGCAGACGAGATATTTTATTTAGCAAACGGGATGCCACTCTCTGAAATAAACATGTCTCTGTGAACAGCCGTGAAATATACAAGGAGGAGAGCTTTGTGAGGGGCGGAGCAGATCGTGTCCGGCTCTCGCCTAGATTTGCTATTTCTCTGTTCCTGTAAAGAATTGCTGGGGAAAAAATCGAACTGCTGTTATTTAGCACTGAAATAAAAGAACCAGGAGTAAAGTGAGGCAGAATGAATTAATACCCTCAGAGGTAAGAACGAACGTCCTAAAATATCTAGGGTCACTCCTATTTCTTCACGGAATTGTAAACACTCGCCGAAAAATACTAGTTTTCAGGTAATACACCATCAGGTGTGATAACAGTAGTGATTTATTTATTTACTCATTTATTTTTTTATTTGTGGCATTATAAATTGGCGAGGTTAGGGCTGTTGGCCCTTTCTTACACTTACCCTCCAACACGGCACTACAGCCCTTGAAGGTTCTTGGCCTACCAAGCGACCGCTGC
Organism: Anabrus simplex; assembly: GCF_040414725.1. NCBI lineage: Eukaryota > Metazoa > Arthropoda > Insecta > Orthoptera > Tettigoniidae > Anabrus > Anabrus simplex. The sequence continues at coordinate 1,397,587,669 of NC_090265.1, forward strand.
TCAGCCCGAAGGCCTGCAGATTGCGGGGTGTCGTGTGGTCAGAACGACGAATCCTTTCGGCCCTTATTCTTGGCTTTCTAGACCGGAGCCACTATCTCACCGTCAGATAGCTCCTCTATTGTAAACACGTAGGCTGAGTGGACCACGAACCAGCCCTCAGGTCCAGGTAAAATTCTCTGACCTGGCCGGGAATCGAACTCGAGGCCTCCGGGTAATAGGCAAGCACGCTACCTCTACACCACGGGACCCGCATCTCTCACACTTAAGCATATACAATTTTTAGATTTTTAAAGCATTAATTTTCAATATGATAATCAATTACAGTTAATGAGATAAGACTAATAAATCAGATAACGTGTGACAATAGTGCAATTAATTAAGATCACTATTGATGAAAAATGTACAGTTTGAATATCGAGTGGACAATAATAGAAAAATGCATAATTAAGAATGTACCAACTAACTAGCTTAAAGTAAAACGTTTTCTATTATGAACAAAAACCAAATCCCATGGCACAACCGCCCCGAAGGGCCTTGGCCTAAAAAGCGACAGCTGCTCAGCCCTAAGCCTGCAGGTTACAAGGTGTCGTGTTGCATTCTAATATGAGTCAAAATGAAATGAAATGAACATTTCTATGTTGCAATTTGAGTTCACCATAAACCATACTACTATGCCTCCATTCGCAGATTTTTTATACCTCTTTTATCCTTCACTCGTATATAAATATTGGAGACAAATGCACAATTCAACGTCGAAGTGCTTGAAATTTGAAAGTAATATTTTATTCCTCTACTGCTTTTTTTTTCACACCCTGGAGGGGTAGCGGGTGAGAACAATGTTATATATGTGGACCCGGCCTATTTTACGACAGAATGTTCTTCCTGGCGCCAAAACTATACGAAAGGCTTTATTTACTATTGCATGCTGCTATAGTGGTTGATAGTGCGGTGTGTTATGCGTGTATGAATATTGGCTTATGGGAATAAACAGAAAGACTTTGTCTCCGAGGCATTAAAATTCCTGACCAAGCCTAGAATTTAACCTTGTACCCTCTGAACTAAAGATCTCGATAATGACCATTCCGTCAAGGAACGGACTTAACTGGGAAAATATCTGTGCTGACGTTTATCCAGTTACGTTATGTCGGCACTTTATACCGATTTTGCCCATTTTTTGCGGCTGGGTGCCTCTTCTGACGTCAAAGATATGTGGAGGAATATATTTCCTACTGACTGATTTTCTTGTGTTCTTAGTGTAATGTGTTGTATGTAAATAAATATGTTTTTAAGGCGAACAAAAATCCAAGTCCCCTAGCTTGATGAATTAACTAGACAAATTATCATAGTTCCTGATACATCCCGGGCATCGAACCTGGGGCTCGCTGAACCGAAGATCACTATGCTGACTGTTCAGCTAACGCGAAAATTTCTGGAGTTCAGCATATGAAAATGAATAATAGTGTGTATTTATATTCTTTGCATAATAGTAATAGTTTTATTTTTACAGGTATGTTACAATGTAGTCCGCCTCCGTGGTGTAGTGGTTAGCGTGATTAGCTGCCACCCCCGGAGGTCCGGGTTCGATTCCCGGCTCTGCCACGAAATTTGAAAAGTGGTACGAGGGCTGGAACGGGGTCCACTCAGCCTCGGGAGGTCAACTGAGTAGAGGTGGGTTCGATTGCCACCTCAGCCATCCTGGAAGTGGTTTTCCGTGGTTTCTCACTTCTCCTCCAGGCAAATGCCGGTATGGTACCTAACTTAAGGCCACGGCCGCTTCTTTCCCTCTTCCTTGTCTATCCCTTGCCTATCCCTTCCAATTTTCCCGTCCCTCCACAAGGCCCTGTTCAGCATAGCAGGTGAGGCCGCCTGGGCGAGGTACTGGTCATTCTCCCCAGTAGTATCCCTGACCAAGAGTCTGAAGCTCCAGGACACTGCCCTAGAGGCGGTAGAGGTGGGATCCCTCACTGGGTCCGAGGGAAAAGCCGAACCTGGAGGGTAAACAGATGATGATGATGATGATGATGATGATGATGATGATGATGATGATGATGATGATGATGATGATGATGATGTTACAATGTGCCGGCCACGCAGCGTACGGGCAGTGTGCCTGCCTCTTACCGGGAGGCCTAGGATTCGATTCTCGGCCAGGTCATGGATTTTTACCTGTTTCTGAGGGCTGGTTCGAGGTCCACTCAGCCTACGTGATTACAATATTGAGGAACTATCTGACGGTGAGATGGCGGCCCCGGTCTAGAAAGCTAAGAATAACGGCCACACGACACCTCGTAATCTGCAGGTTTTCGGGCTAATTTTGTTGACGCGTGCGGATTCTGATTAGTGGCAAAGTTAACTTCGCCTGGCACCGATATTAAAAAATTTACAATTGGAGAGACGTACGTGCGGGAGATTGAACTTAGCGTCCAAAATTATTTATGACTTAATGGAGTCTTAATCAGAAGGCCCAGTATATTGTAATGAAATAGCTCTATTGCTAAATGAGTGTGACTGCTGAAGTACCAGAGAAGGAAGTGCTCTAATAATGCAAGTTTTTCAATGTCCGTTTTTCCAAGTGACGTACTATATTTTGTACGAAATTGACATAATTTAGGATATCGAAAGAAATTTTATACAGGCCCGTCTTCATATTTTATTTCGATTGCCACCTTCAGTCCCACTGTAGGTGAAGGCCGTAGAATACACCCACGGTCTCCCCTGCATGTCGTAAGAGGTAATATGAATGGGGGGGCCAAGGTCTCTCCACTGAGGATCATGGTTTGGTGACCATTGTCTCACATTGCTTCAAATTACGTGTGTCAGGCTCCTCACTTTCATTTTTTCTATTCCCTTACTCTTAGTCAACACATTTCCTCCTCCGACCCCGACGGTAGCAGGTTTACGAGGCCTAAAGACTCTCATTTTCACGCCTTTTGTGGCCTTTCCAGTTCTTTTCAGATAACTTCCTTCTTCGAAGTGTCGGGCCTTTTCCATTTACCTTCGGATTAGTGTTAAAACAGGATGGTTGCCCAGTTGTATTCCCTCATACAGTAATCACCACCACCACCACCACCACCACCACCACCACCACCACCACCACCACCACCACCACCACCACCACCACCACCACCACCACCACCACCTTCTGGATTGGTGTATATGAGGTAAATACACATTTCCAGACGGCTAGTCTTGTTGTCGCCATTATAGGAGTGCAATTATTGTTGGTATCTTGTGAAGTGTATGAAAATATGAGTGCAATAAAACCAGTTTTAAGGAGTTTTCTTATCAACACAGACAATTGTTACTTACCACAGCAGAAAAATATTTGCCATTGCAGTCATTTTAAAATATTTCTTCCTTATCTGATACCGACGTGTATGATTCGTATAAATTGAAGTTGGCACACGGCAATATCATTTCCAACGAAATATTAACATTTTAGCTAGTGAGGGAGCTCCCCTAGAGGAAATGTATACTGGCGAGGACGAAGGTCAAGAGACAATGTTATTCTTGGTCATAATGGGACTGAGGCGGGGGTGGATGCTTCCCATCTATCCTTTATTCTTCCCTTACTCGGAATATGAAGACAATAAAAACATCACAACTTTTTGTATCTACTTTTTACTTGGATCACATCCATGAATTATAATACAAGGCCGCTTTCTCCATCTCGCAGTAGTAGATAGTCTGAGTACGGTGGAACACAAAACACAGCATCCATCTTCTGTTGATGGTCTTGGACTTAAAGAAAAGTCTTTCTAAATCATCATGTCAGACACTGACTCCACAGTTCCATAAAAAGTACAACATATGAAGACACCAGAACGAAAATTGAGATCTTGTTGTGAAGATCGTATGACGCAGCACAATACATTGTGACAACAAAAGACAAAAGACGACCATCAGCTGAGAAAGTTATTTGATACAAACTGGTGAGATTAATTTAAAATATTTCTACGTAGCTCTACTAAAGTTTATTCCAGCGTATAACAAACTAGTTCTCTTTACTCAAGACATGTAAGTGGAAGCATGCAATTACGTAAATAAGAAGTAAGAAAATTTGATACACAGGCGTAGACATAGGTAAAAATGAATTCAACCACCCTCCTCCCGCAATACTTAGGAAAACGAATCAGTACAAGTAATATATACGACATGACCTCTGACACTAATTGTAAATTAAGGTCATGGGCCCTTCATTCCAAATATTAGCCCTTTTCTATACCACCATTACCATAAGACCCGTCTATGCCGGTTACGAAATGTATAATCGTCGACGGTTGAGAGGTTAATATCCTAGAATCTTGTTTGAAATATCAAGTTCCAACTTGAGCATGGTCGATATATATTTAAGACTGAATAATGCAGTACTGTAGTGCATACCATGTTGTTAATTGAAAGGATTCAGGCGAACTCATTAAGCATTAATTACGAAATATTTTCCTCGTATTCCAATTATTTCACTTAGAGTTGTGGTTTCATTATCAGAAATACGTATTATTATTATTATTATTATTATTATTATTATTATTATTATTATTATTATTATTATTATTATTATTATTATTATTATTATTATTATTATTATTATTATTATTATTATTATTATTATTATTATTATTATTATTATTATTATTGTTTCGTATAGGCCAGCTAAGGACCACGACATTCAACTATTGCATTTTGGAATGGGCTTTGATGTTTGCCCAGTAGTTGCGCATCCTCAGGCTGTGTTGCTCCTTCCTCTCCTTTGCCCAAAGGGCGCCAGTCTTCTTTGTTGGTAATCTGTCCTGGAACTTCTTAAGTTTAAGCATCTTCCTGAGTACTGTACGATCCTTTAAGATTCCTTCTGTTATTCCCAGTTCCTGTAGATCTTTATCCACTTCCATCAACCATGGTGACTTGGTCTTCCTATTTTGCCAGTAGCTGAGAATCCGGTTGGTCAACCTGGTAGGATGCATCCTGTAGACGTGCCCATAGAATGCTAGGCGTCTCTTCCTTGCTACATTCGTTATTCTTTCACAGTACTTGTAGAGCTCTTGGTTAGGCCGTCTTTTATAACTTTCCCTCTCCTTGACTGGCCCCAGTATCTTCCTCATTATCTTTCTTTCCTGGATTTCAAGTTTTTCCATGAGTCCCTTCCTGTTGAGTGTTGTTAAACATTCTGAAGCATATAAGGCTTCAGGGAGGATGACTGTCCGGTAGTGCTTCATCTTAGTATTACGAGAGAGACACTTTTTATTATAGGTATTCTTCGTCAGTTGGTAGGCCATTTCAAGTCTGTTAACTCGAGTTGAAAAAGCTTTTCCTTCAGAAAGATTGGATTCCAACCATTCTCCCAAGTACTTAAACCTGTTGGTTTTCTTGATCTCTCCCTGTTCCAGATGCAACGTACAAGGAGATTCACCGATGTTCGTGATGAATTGTGTTTTTTCGAGAGACACATGTAACCCAACCTTTGCTGCTTGTTGTCTGAGAACATTTAGTTGTTTCACTGAAGTTTCTATTGAATTAGATATCAGGGCCAGATCATCGGCATACGCCAGACAGTCAATACTGAGCTCATTGCGCTTATGTCCGAAATAAATGCCACTTGGAATCTCCATTCTAGCTAACTCCCTTCGCCACTCTCTTATTACTTTCTCCAAGGCACAATTAAAGAGGAGAGGGGACAGACCATCTCCCTGTCTCACGGAATTTGCCAGGGTTGGCGGAGGGGAGAAAGCGTGAGGGGTGATTGGGTAAACAAAGTGAAATTTAAAGTTCAAGAACATATGCTAAAATGTGAGACATTTTAATTTCCTTTCCTTTACCTGCAAATAACAAATTAGCAAGTAACCAGAAAAGAGCCAGATCAGACAACAACTATTTGAGTCCAAGGCTCAAAAGCATTCCTCTGTCCTGTAAATGAAGAGTGTAGTATTTTTCTAGCGACTGACTGTTGCTCTTTCAAATGTAAAGGTAAATCCGCTAGCCCATTTGAGGCCATTTGATAAATTAACGTAAAATGTACCCCTGCGTTTAAGATTCTTGTAAAGTTTTGTAAATAATACTACTGGTTTCGAACCCCACCCTTGTAAATTGTGTCAGAAGCTACGGCTTCTTTCTCGCTTGGTATTTAAATTACCTTAACATAACTGTACAAGTTATCTACCCCTTATATTTCGGTGTATTAAGTCAAACACTTGACGAGTTACCTTTAAGGTATGTGAGGTTTTGTGCTCATGAGAAAAATCTCTCTGAACTGCTGAGATATTCTTGTAAGTGATCTCTGAACTTTAGAGCTTACCTTGTTAAAGAGTTGACGAGCTCAACTTGGGGGTCTATGATTCTCAGATTTGAACAAGTTCCCAAGTAAAAGGATCTAAAGATCTATAGTTAACAAAAGCAGAAGGCCCACGCTACACGGCCGCAAAAATATAGAAGAACTACAATGATTAAACATTACAAAAGATCCTAAGACCAAAATGAAAGGACGCTAAACCCAAGCACTCCGGAGAAATTTCACAAATACCTAAAAGGGCATAAGGTCCGACGAAGCAGAGGCTAATCCATACTACCCAGTGACTGAGATATGGAAAGGTTTAAAATCTGAAGGTGAAGAAATTAAATTTAAAAGTAGAGAAGAAAAGTCACCAAATTTAAGTTGATAGGAAGTATTAACGAGCTTCGTGCTTCCTTATATTTTACAAAGTCCCATCATTGGGAAATTCATAGCTCGAAGACGTAGAACGGACACCTGCATGGATTAAAGTTTACCAGAGAAAACCCTATATGAAAATTTAAAAGAAAACAGAAACTGAAAACTGTGTATTAAACAGGGGTAGTAGAAATCTTCCCTAAGTACACAAGCAGATATATCACATGGTTGGTATCCTTCATACCTTATAGCTGCATTTTTCAAGCCAGCACCTCCATCACCCCCTTTTTCAGAGGAACCCTACTATCAGTCGCACAATACAAGATTCACTGCCGCCAGACAAGATAAGACCAAGCTGTACGATTTTAATAGCCTGAGAGGCATAACTTATGGCTCAATTAATAATAATAATAATAATAATAATAATAATAATAATAATAATAATAATAATAATATTATTATTATTATTATTATTATTATTATTATTATTATTATTATTATTATTATTATTATTATTATTATTATTATTACATACATACATACATACACCTTCATTCTAGACGGTTTTTGTTTGCTAGTTGTTTTACGTCGCCTCGACACAGATAGGTCTTATGGCGACGATGGGACAGGAAAGGGCTACTAGGGGGAAGGAAGCGGCTGTGGCCTTAATTAAGGTACAGCCGCAGCATTTACCTGGTGTGAAAATGGGAAACCACTGAAAACCATTTTCAGGGCTGCCGACAGTGGGGTTCAAACCTACTATCTCCCGAATACTGGATACTGGCCGCACTTAAGCGACTGCAGCTATCGAGCTCGGTGTTCTAGACTGTTATAGATTTAAGCGTTCAGTCTGCACGCCTCTGTGAATTTATTAATCGCCGCCACAATCATCTACTTTTAACTAGTTCTGCGGCCTCGTTTAGTTATATATCACTTAACCTTGAATCCCTCGAAACTGGCTCTAACCTTCCTTAACAGAGTCCATTATATTCCTAGTTAACTATCCTCCTCCATTCGCCTCACATGACTCCACCACCGAACCCAGTTTGTGCGTACAGCTTCATCCGCCGAGTTCACTCCTAACTTAACCTATATTTCCTCATTCCGCGTACCCTCCTGCCATTGTTCCCACCTGTTCCTATCAGCAATCATTCTCGCTATTTTCATATGTCTCACTTCTAACTTATGAATAAGATATCCGGAGTCCACCCAGCTTTCACTCCCATAAATCAAAGATGGTCTGAAAACAGACAGATATAAAGATAGTTAATTCCCGTATCTGACTTCCTTCTTACAGAATACTGTTGAACGAAACTGCGAGCTCACTGCATTAGCTTTACTGCACCATGGATCAATCTCACTTACTTTACCACCATCCTGGGAGAACACATATCCGAAATATTTGAAATTATCTGCCATTTTCAGTTTCGTGTTCCCAATCTACCATTCAATTTCCTTTGATTTATTACGTATTGACATCAATTTAGTCTTAGAAAGGCTAATTTTCATACCATACTCATTGCACCTATTTTCAAGTTACAACATATTAAGACTGCAGGCTTTCGGCATAATATGTCATTTTTCTCTATCTGAATCCCTCCCTGCCACTTATTACCTTTCAGCAGATGATCCATGTAAACTACGAACAATAAAGGTGAAAGATTACAGCTTTGTTTAACCCCTGTAAGAATCTTGAACCAAAAACTCATTCTACTGTCAATACTCACTGCAGCTCAATCGTCAACATAAATGCCTTTGATTGATTTTAATAATCTACCAGTAATCCCATAGTCCCCTAGTATTGCGAACATCTTTTCCCTCGGTACTTTGTCATATGCCTTCCATATAACTACGAAACATAAACATAACTGTCTATTCTTTTCGTAGCATTTTTCAATTACCTGCAACATACTGAAAATCTGATCATGATAGCCCCTCTGTTGTCTAAAACTACACTTGTTTTCATCCAACTTCCTTTCAACCACTGAACGCACCGTCCCTTCCAAGAAGCCAGTGATCACTTTGCCTGGTATACTGATTAATCAGGTACCTCGATAGTTGTTGCAATCCTTCCTGATTTCTCGCTTATAGATAGGTGCATTTACTACTTTTGTTCAATCTGAAAGCACCTTACTAACACTCCATGCTAATCTTATTAATCTATGAAGCCATTTTATCCCTGCCTTCTCACTACACTTCACCATTTCAGGTTTAATATCATCTATTCCTGTTGCTTTATGACAGTGGAGTTTATATACCATCCGTTCCACTTCGTCAAGTGTAATTTCACCAACATCATTCTCCTCCTCCCCATGAGCTCGGTTGTTTGTGACATCGCCAGGAAGATTTCCTTTTACGCTGAGAATATTTCCAAAAAATTCATTCCACCCCTCCAATGATTCCTTGGGATCTATTATGAGTTCACCTGTTTTCCCCAAGCACTATCATTTCCTTTGTTCCTCCCGTCGTAAACTTCTACATTACTGTCCAGAAAGGTTTCCCTGCTCCTTGATCTAGTCTTTTCAAGTTATTACCAAAAGCTTCCCTCGACTTCTTCTTGTATTCAACAACTATTTGTTTGAATCTGTTTATTTCCTCCCCATACAATTCCCTGTCTGCATTAGTTCTTTTTGGAGCCATTTCTGATACGTAAGACGTTTACAAGCTGCTCTTACTTTATTATTCCTCCAAGAGGTTCGCTTTTTCCCATCCTTTCTCACAGTTTTTCCAAGACATTCCGTTGCTGGTTCTACTACAGCATCCTTGTATGCCACCCATTCTCTTTCTATATGCTAAACCTGCTTACTGCCCACTGTCTGGAAATTTTCACTAATCATTTTCGTACACTTTTATCTAATTTTCTCGTTCTGGAGATTTTCAATCCTTATCCGTCTACAGACAGTTTATACTTTCTCTATCCTAGGCCTAGTGATAATTCACTACATATCAGATAGTGGTCTGTGTTATAAAAAAACGGAACACTCTAACGTGTCTGACAGATTTCCTGAAATCAAAGTCGGTTAAGATATAATCTATTATGGATCTGCTCTCCCTACTATCCCATGTGTAGCGGTGAATAGCCTTATGTTTGAGTAATGTATTTGTAACTCCTAACACCATACTAGCACAGGAGACCAGCAAACGCTTCCCATTCCTATTAGCTTCCATATCTTACCCACATTTACCAATGACCCTTCGATATCCTTCAGTTCGATTTCCAACTCTTGGATTGAAATCGCTCATCAGCACTATTCTATCCTTACTTTTGACCCTGATTACGATGTCACTCAAAGTTTCATAAAACTTGTCAACTTCATCATCCTCTGCACCTTCACATGGTGAATACACTGAGACAATTCTCGTGCTTATTCTTCCAACCGCCAAATCTACCCACTTTATTCGCTCGATTATGTGTCTGAAAGAAACTATGTTGCGAGCTATAGTATCCCTGATGAACATTCCTTCCCCACACTCTGTCCTTCCTTTTATAATACCCGCCAAGTCCACTTTATGATCACCTATCTCCTCCTCTTTATCTCCCATTACCCGAATATCATTAACTCCTAACACATCCAGACGCATCCTCTTTGCTAACTCAGCCAATTCTACTTTCTTTCTTCCATAAGCCCCATTATTATTGATAACTCCCCATCGAATTACATTTCGTTCTCCAATTTGTTTCCAAGGAGTCCCCCGCCTGTCAAATGGGAGTGGGACTCCATTTCTCCCATTGGTCCGAGGCTTACTTAAAACGTTCTGAGCCTGCCTGATGAAATATTCTATGAAGCAGGATGCTACACTTATCTCTCCTCTAACGGGTTAGGGGTCACCAGTGGATAGCATAGTCCTAGCCGCCTGAGCACAGAGAGGGCCGTGACTCAGAATATGTCCCAGATGCCCACACCCATTCCATAGCAACCAGTATCCAGACTCTCAGGACCACTTAATAGGCCACTCTGCCGTTGCCCGTGTTTCTCGAACTAGGTCTTGGCTACAGTAACCCACACCACGAACCATTGTTATTAATATTTTTTTAACATCGTTATGGCCTACTCAGGAGCACGGTTGAACTTGCTTAGCTGATGTGCTGACCTTCTTTTCCTCCCAAAATCTCTTCATCCTCTCGCTGAGCTTCTTCCTTCGTTCTTCTGTCCAAGTTATTATAGCTCTGGTGCTGGGTTTGTCTTCAAAGTGGTGATTGTCGATTTTGGTTCTGAATTTACATCTGTCCTGTACATTGTCTTCTAAGAAGTTGATTTCCTGGAGATCTGTTTCAATTTCACGAAGACAGCTGTTCTTGGTTTTTAATGAAAGGGCCGGGTTGAGAATTCTTTTAGTTAGCCTGCTAGTGTTCATTCTGATTATGTGTCCATAAAATTTCAATCGTCTTTTCCGAAAAGTGTGAGAATTTTTTTTCACAATAACAATATATCTTCTGGGATGATTCTTTCTCCATATTCCATCTATACAAAGTGGGCCAAAAAATTTCGTAAAATATTCCTTTCTTGTTTCTCAATGTCTTTGGAAGATCCGCCACCAACGATTAATGTTTCTGAGGCATATAACGCTTCAGGTTTGATCACTGTATTATAGTGTCTAAGTTTTGCATTCCGAGATATTGATTTTTTATTATACCTGTTCCAAGTGATCCTGTATGCTTTCTGTAATTTGGAAATTCTTTCTTCATTTGCTTCGCGGTTGCTGAATAATTTCTCCCAAATATTTAAATTTGTTCACTTGAACAATTTTGCCCAATTTAGTTATCATCGGTTGCCCATCTAATTATCGTGAGGCTCCTTCCGTGTATTGAGTTTTCTCATACGAAATTTGAAGTCCCGTTTTGATGGCAATTTCATGTAGTTTTTCAATGGAATGAATTGCTTCATGCCTATTATTAGAAAGGATTGCTATGTCATCAGCAAAGGCCAGACAAAGCAGGTGAATTCTGTCTTTACGTAGTCTTCCAAGGGTTATTCCTTTAGTTTCCTTTTCCCAGGTCCTGATTAATTTCTCAAGTACCAAGTTAAACAGTAACGGCGATAAACCATCCCCTTAACGGACCCCGGTGTTAACAGAAAGAGGCTGAGATATTTCGCCTAGGAATTTAACTTTTGAAGTAGTGCCAGTTAATGTTTGTTTAATTAATTCTCTTGTCTTTTATCCACCTGAAATTCTTCTAGAGTATTGAAAAGTGTTTGACGGTCTATAGAGTCATATACTTTTCTGAAATCTACAAAATGAATGACTGTTTGTCTGGTTTTGCGCATTTGGAGGATATTATTATTATTATTATTATTATTATTATTATTATTATTATTATTATTATTATTATTATTATTATTATTATTATTATTATTATTATTATTATTATTATTACAGTCTATTATTGTCTGAAAAGAATTCTTTCCTCCAGTCTTTCGGATGTCGTCAGCCCACTGTGTTTGCGATCTCCTGGCTCATTGTCTGGCGTGTCCTTTCGGATGGAAAGAAGTTCAGGAGTGCAGATGGATATAAACTTATGCGCACAAACACAGGTATATGGCCATATTTCAATTTCCATTGCACTCTGGTTTAAAATTTCATTCAAATCACTTCGATAGGTTTCCAGTTGTGATAGAAAATATACATAAATATGAAGCGTACGGAAAATGAGCAACAAACATACGATAGAGTGGGGGAAATACACGGTCATGGAGGACATTTACAAACATATGTTTTACAAATACTATGTTTTACCAGATTGAGGAAGAGAGCGTATTCTATAAAGTAAAATGAAATAATAAAACAAATTTGAAATAGGTACTTTTTAACTCGCGTACTTTCTTCCTTAAAATATACCTAGGTATAGTGGTTTGGGTATTTTGAAAGCTAGCTAATTTTCAAAAGAAGCGGCCATTATCGGGCAACGGATTTTCCAGGTTGACAGTAACCTTCTGATTGGATTCGCGGTATTAAACGTCCAAGAATATCACCTGCGAACTATCATCAAATTACTATGAAGGTTAGCAACCCCGGCTGACGGGTAAACGCACCCTAGCAAAGGAGGAAAAGTGGTTGGGACAAGTCCGTTACGTCGCAACAAGTCTTGCCTGGAGATAACGAATACTTGTGCTGTTTAACATTGTCGGCTTATTAGCCGAGAACCCTGATTACTGTGATAATTACCTGGCAGCTTGTTCCCTAGTAAAGGCACTAGTAACAAGAATGCTATGTTAACATTCGCCATGCTCCGGGAGGGCTGTATGGAAAGTTTTCTATTTGCTTCGAGCGTAACAAGAGACCGACAGAATAAGGCAGGAAGTTCCGTAATACTGTAAGACATATACATGTTTTTAACAGAGGAAAGTAATTAAGTTATTTTTCTTTGAGTTATGGACAATATCCTGTTATGTAGTGGGGACACTTTCACCTGTTCTGCTCTCCTCCCTTACTTCGATAACGAGAATGATTCATCTTGATGATAAGTGAAGATGACCACCTTTGTGGTGTAGTAGTCAGTGTGATTAGTTGCCACACGCGGTGGCCCGGGTTCGATTCCCGGCTCTGCCACTAAATTTGAAATGTTGTACGAGGACGGGAACGCGGTCCACTCAGCTTCGGGAGGTCAACGGAGTAGAGGTGGGTTCGATTCCCACCTCAGCCATCTTGGAAGTGGTTTTCCGTGGTTTCCCACTTCTCCTCCAGGCAAATGCCGGGATGGTACCTAACCTAAGGCCACGGCCGCTTCCTTCCTTCTTCCTTGTCTATCCCTTCCAATCTGCCCATCCCCCCGCAAGGCCCCTGTTTAGCATAGCAGGTGAGGCCGCCTGGGCGAGGTATTGGTCATCCTCCCCAGCCGACGCAGAGCCTGAAGCTCCAGGATACTGCCCTTGAGGCGGTAGAGGTGGGATCCCTCTCTGAGTCCGAGGGAAAAACCGACAACGGACAGTAAACGGATTAAGAGGAAAAGGAGAAGAAAAAGAAGATAAGTGAAGATATGATGACTGAAAAATCGTTCAAACTTCTCAATATCCGGCTCCTAGGTGGAATGGTCACTGTACTAGTTTTCAGTTCAGATCACCCCTGGTCGATTCCCGGTCACCTGTGGTTAATTACTCTATCTCGGGATCTGGGAGTTTGTGTTTATTTGTAAACACATCTCCGCTTACACACAAACATCACGCTATCAGCCACCACAGAAACATATAATAATGGAAACATCCCATCACTTAGTATTAGCACCAGGAAAGCTACCGGCCGTAAAATTGAACATAATCCACATGCAATAAGGAAGACGCTCGGATGAATAAGCGAAAGAAGAAGAATAGGAAGAAGAAAAAGAAGAATTCAATTTTTAATAGCATGTGATCACAATCTAATACCAATTGAACTACAATAATATTTTGAATAAGTTCCATCACTAGCAACATGCTGTCCATTATTGCCAAATCATCTTTGAACGACTCTAGTTTCTTGCGACGTCGGCAGACAAGACGGATCCAAAAATGCTTAACACTGCAAGATGAAGAAGTTATCTTACGGAGTACAATCACCGAGCCTCCGTGGCTCAGGCAGCAGTGCGTCGGTTGCTCACTGCTGGGTTCCACGGTTCAAATCCCGATCCCTCAATGTGAGATTTGTGCTGGATAAAGCGGAGGCGGAACAGGTATTTTTCCCTGGTACTCCGTTTTTTTCTGACATTTTTCATTCCAGCAACACTCTCCAATATCATTTCATTTCATCTGTCAGTCATTAATTATTGCCCCAGAGGAGTGCGTCAGGCTTCGGCAGCCGGCACAATTTTTATTCTCACTGTAATTTGGAGGCTTTATTTATTCCATTACTGACCCAGTCGAATGACTAGAAACAGCTGAGGATTTTCATTTCCTGTACAATCTTGTATTATTAATAGTCTTCAATTGGGTTTTCTAACAGCTGAACTAACAATTAAATATATGAAAGCTCTATCTGTTCAGTAATATGTGAAGAAACGAAGTAGCTTGCTACGGCACGAGCTCGAAGATTTCATTGTTAACACCCCCAATTTTTATGGATATAATCTGCAGGAAAGAGGAATTATCAAGGTATCGTTACACATTCAATAAAGAAAGATTATGGAAGTAGTCTATATCCATATTTAGTTACTTCTTCATACAACAGGCCAACGGCCGTAGCCGTATTGAAACACCGGATCCCGTCAGATCTCCGAAGTTAAGCAACATTGGGCGTGGTCAGGAGTTGGATAGGTTGCCAGGCGCTGTTGGTGGGGGGTAAGGGAATGGAGGAGCGGAAAGGAACTGGCCACCCTACCGCATGTAAACTCCGGCTCAGGAACACCTCTGCGGAGGTTCGGACCTGCCTTCGGGCAGAATAACCCTTACCTTACCATACAACAGCGATTGATAGAGCACAAATCGATATTTGGGTACCAATACCTACTCTGACTGTACTCAGTATGAAGCTGTTTAAAAAATATATTACTGTGGCTTCAGATATCTGAGGATCAAATGCGCTTTATTATTTGAGAAGGAATGACGGTAAGGAGCAAGTTATTTGAAGGTAAACTTTAAGTTTTGCAAGAAATAGTGGAAACATATTCGTGAAACGACAATCGAGGGTTAAACTGTAGTAACAAAATGAAAAATTGATAAACTGCCAGTGAAAAGCCACATTATTTTATCCGAAACCGGCAGTCAGTACATTCGAAAACATTAAAGCCAACAATCCTTATCTGTGAATGCAAACTTTGTAAGAAAGCATTGGTTCAATGAATAACATTGTGTTACGGAACGCACCTGAAGGAAGGCGGAGTTATCAACGTATCTTGGCATATTGGATATGGAAATAAATCAAGAGCTTCCTTCAGCTGAGGAAAGATACATGTGATTTCTGTGATAAATTCTAAGTGAACGCAAGAATTGAAAGAGGAAATGGTAAATCAATCAATCAATCAATCAATCAATCAATCAATCAATCAATCAATCAATCAATCAATCAATCAATCAATCAATCAATCAATCAATCAATCAATCAATCAATCAATCAATCAATCAATCAATCAATCAATCAATCAATAAATCAATCAATCAATCAATCAATCAATCAATCAATTAATCAATCAATCAATCAATCAAAACTGATCTGCATTTAGGGCAGTCGCCCAGGTGGCTGATTCATTATTTGTTGTTTTCCCAGCCTTTTCTTAAATGATTTCCATGAAATTGGAAATTTATTCAACATCTCCCTTGGTAAGTTACTCCAATCCCTATCCCCCCTTTCTATAAATGAATATTTTCCCGAATTTGTCCTCTTGAATTCCAACTTTACCTTCATATTGTGATCTTTCCTACTTTTAAAGACGCCACTCAAATTTATTCGTCTACTAATGTCGTTCCACGCCATCTCTACACTGACAGCTCGGAGAATACCACTTAGTCGAGCAGCTCGTCTCCTTTCTCCCAAGTCTTCCCAGCCCAAACTTTGCAACATTTTTTCAACGCTACTATTTTGTCGGAAATCACCCAGAACAAATCGAGCCGCTTTTCTTTGGATTTTTTTCAGTTCTTGAATCAAGTAATCCTGGTGTGGATCCCATACACTGGAACCATACTCTAGTTGGGGTCTTACCAGAGACTTATATGCCCTCTCCTTTACATCTTACTACAACTCTTAAATATCCTCATAACCACGTGCAGATATATGTACCCTTTATTTACAATCACATTTATGTGATTACCCCAATGAAGATCTTCCCTTAGATATATTAACACCCAGATACTTACAATGATCCTCAAAAGGAACTTTCACCCCATCAACGCAGTAATTAAATGTGAGAGGACTTTCCCCTATTTTTCAAACTTACAACCTGATTTTTAACCCCGTTTATCATCATACCATTGACTGCTTATTTATTTATTTATTTATTTATTTATTTATTTATTTATTTATTTATGTATTTATTTATTTATTTATTTATTTATTTATTTATTTATTTATTTATTCACGAAGCACAAGATACAGCTACACTGAACAAATTTCACTTGCACTGTCAGCATACTATTTAACAAACGTAAACTTTCATAATAAAATACACAACATTATCGAGGTCATGTTGCATTTGCTCACAATCTTGTAACTTTTTTATTACTCTACACACAATAACATCATCCGCAAAAATCCTTATCTCTGATTTCACTCGAATATGAGAAGAATAGAATTATGTTAAGAATAGGGAAGGAAATATTAAGGTCATTGCAAAAAAAGACGACTTGCTTTGTACTGCGGATTTTTATTTTCAGTAATGTTAAATACTCTACATGCCTACGTTTCAAAACTGTATTACAAAGCGGGGCTATGAGTTTACAGCAACTGTTTGTATATGACTTCTGCCTTTATGAAGGCTGGTGCTACATTTGGTAGGAGTGTAAGTGTCAACTTATGAAGTTACTTCATCCGTGAAGGAATTCAGAGATGAGAATGTAAGGCGTTGTAAGAAGTAAGAGTGATTTGTGCTCTTTCTCGGACAACTGCGACCAAAACTTAAACTGTAATGTGGTTTCCATGTTCATGTATGCAGCTGTGATTACTGCATCAACATTGCGCGTCATTGTGTGGAAAGATGACAAGCGTAAAAGGAGGGATACAGCATCCATAGTGTCACAGACAAATAAACCTAGAACATTCCCATGTAAACGCCAGTGTAGTGGTGCGCGGTCGTCAGAGCTGTGAGAAGATAGAATACATAAAATGTAGTAGATATTGAGAAATCAAGTATTCAGTGAAATAAGCAAGCAGGCAAGCGATAGACATTGAGATGGCAGAGTAATTAAGATAGAAGCTGGATACGAAGTTAATATTTTTGTGAACATTTAGCTGAAGAACTCAGTGACCAGTCCGGTATAAGAATTTGGAATAAAATTATAAATTTCAAATTATCGTACCTACGTGCTCTTGCTTTAATTCTTCTAAATGCACCAGACTACCGCTTTGAAGAGGCCGCGCATGTTAACGCTGCTCTGCATTCGGGAGACGCGTGTGTTCGAACCCCACCGTCAGCTGCCCTGAGAATGGTTTTCCGAGGTTTCCCATTTTCGTTTCCAGGAAAATTCCGAGACAGTTTCTATTCACAAGCCACGGCCGATTCTTTCCACCTCCTTACCCAATTTCATTCATTACTCTATCATCCATTTCATCTTGAATAGTTCATCAATAGAGGTTGAAGTCAGGGGGGACGCTCGTCCTTAAAACATGCCATAAATTAATCTCATCTCATCCGCAACCGCGTATCATAAAAGAGGGACTAAGAGGTATGTATGTATATATACATACCAGAGTAGCACTCCCATATCCTCTTGACATACGAGTACTGCATATAACTTTTCTGCTGTAATATCGTACATTATTTGTCTAATACATTGACTTAACTACATTATTCTGTCCGGCTCCATGGCTAAATGGTAATCGTGCTGGCTTTGGTCACAGGGGTCCCGGGATCGATTCCCGGCAGGGCGGCGAAGTTTAACCATAATTGGTTAATTCCTCTGGCACGGGGACTGGGTATATGTACCATATTCATCATCATTTCATCCTCATCACGACGCCCAGGTCGCCTACGGCCGTCAAATCAAAAGACCTGCACCAGGTCTCTCCGGAGACCACCCGCCATTTTTTTTACTACATTATTCTCATCTACCAAGCGAGAAGGCCTGCTAATTAGTAGGTGACACGTAGTTAGCGTGACCAATCTTCTCGACCCATCTTCTTGGCTTTCTAGATTGTTTTCTAACTCACCGTAAGACAGCACTTTAGTTGTGAACACGCAGGCTGAGTGGACCTCTGACCATCCCTCAGATCCAAGTAAATATCTGTAATGTGACCCGCATTTCGAGAGGCAGGCATTATACCCCTAGACTGCTGGGACGGCATTCGCTAAATAGTTGCAGTAAACTTAACGGCTCGAGCTGCACATGTCGCTGAGAAAGCAGTACCGTTTTTCTGACAATGCTCTTCATATACATTATTTTTCTTAAGCCTGGTCACACCTCCCAGCCAAGTATGGATAGGCAGTCTACCGGAACAATTTTCGTCGCATTCATGTGAAAAGTAAAATGAACCTTACCACACTGTAGTGTATGTTTCATTAACGTATTTACGCACTCCTACAGTGTGATGTATTTAACATTCATTCTCCTTTACACGTTAACATAGGAAAATTAACACAACGAAAATTGTTCCGATGGACTGCATATCCATATGAGACTGAGAGCCGTAACCAATCTTAAAGAAAATAATGGATAGGAAGAACATTGTCAGATAAGTGGTATTACTTCCTCAGCGACGTTATTCTCTCCAAATTATTTCAGTCGCTACTTTTGCCTGCGAAATTATCTTTGCAATCTGGAGATCACGTTATATTACTGTTGGATATATTTCATTCATATCCTAAAGACAAGGCCTTGTCGCTGCAACCACATTTGTCTCTCATATGCTGAGCGTTTCAGGTCAACATATTTTTTTTCAAATTAAGCCTGTCCATCACGGAATCCAGATACTTCTTCCTCGGCCTTCCTCTTCCCTTCTTACCCAGAACTTTTCCTTCCATCAGAGTCGTGAGGAATGTGTTATATCGAAGTGTGTGGCCAAGGAATTTGGTTTTCCTCCTTTCTACAGTTTGGTCAATTCCCTTGTTTCGTTTATTTCCTTAAGGACCCTATTGTTTGATGGTGTTATAATGTTAAGCTAGTAGTAAGCTCAACCTATGGTGTTGTAAGCCGTAGTGTTAAGCACTGGAAATACTTAAGTTGTGTGTGAATTTGTATATGATAATACTGGATTTAGAATGTTAAGCTTGCATCCGGGAGATAGTAGGTTCGAATCCCACTGTCGGCAGCCCTGAAGATGGTTTTCCGTGGTTTCCCATTTTCACACCAGGCAAATGCTGGGGCTGTACTTTAATTAAGGCCACGGCCGCTTCCTTCCAAATCCTAGGCCTATCCTCTCCCATCGTCGCCATAAGACCTATCTGTGTCGGTGCGACGTAAAGCCCCTAGCAAAAAAAAAAGAATGTTAAGCTAGTAGTATTTCTTGTCATATTTTCTTTTCAGGAATTGCTTGTACTCTTGTTGTTGTTATTGAGTAATTATGTTTTAGCTTTAGTTTATTATTACACTACTGTAAGTGATCATTGCAATCGGTATATTTCCCAATTGCGATATATTTGTTAATAATAATAATAATAATAATAATAATAATAATAATAATAATAATAATAATAATAATAATAATTAGACGCTGATTTTGAATTTGCATGTAAAGTCCTTAGCCCGGATGGTATGCTCCCAAAAATATCCACCATGTTGTAAGTACACTAGGCATCACGGAACAAGCATGCTACTAATATGAGTGAGGCACTTTCCCGTTGCTTTCTTTCCTTATCAAGCGAGAATGAGCTATTTCATATCAGTTTACCAAGCCCATAGAAATACAAGCCAATTACACACCCTATGAGCCAACACTTGCACACTGTTCATTACTGGGGTTGGTTATGTAAGGAATGGCATTATTTGTACCATTCATACCTCAGCCACTCTCATATCGTCAAAGCCAAGGTCAAAGCAGAACACTGTATCTATTGGTCACAAACCCAAACGAAAGAGGCGTTCACTACTGTGGAGCGTGCAACTTGAGAAACCACGCAATGAGAGCGACCGGAGTTTAAGGATCCAGTCATAAATTAGTCAACATTTGCAATAATTTAGTAATTCCAATAAAATAACAGGATTAGTTCTTAAATTGCAACACGAGGCAGTGCCGCAGTTGTTCGTAATGAAAATGAGGTTGAGAATGTTAGGTAATAATCACCGCAACTAACATTTCCAAGACAGTCTGGTGGTTTACTCAAGTAAAGTAACTTGAAAGATATGTTTCATGATACTGAACCCTTTGGTCCATAATGAGGGATACCTACCTTTCTTACCTATCAGCAAAGTTCATGAGATCTGTCTCTTGGGTCGTATCGGGTTCTTCGTCACTTGCTGAGGTAAAGGTAGGGTTCAGTAATTCTAATCTATTTACTGGAATGAAAGGTCTGTTTAAAAGATTTCTATTCATTCAGGAAAATTTAAAGCATTCTGATATGTCAACAGCATCATTGAAGTCAACTGTATCCACTGGACACCACAATCATTTTTCATAAAGGGTCAGAACACTGGTGTGAGCCTTTGACGTAACTGCCTGATGGGCGTTCTTCCTAGAAACCATTGTCTCAATTATTAATTATTTAAGAAAGGAAAATCTGGAAATCCTTAAATTCGGCTTCCTTGTGAGACCACATGTACCATCATAGTGATTCGTTATGGTCCAGCCCTCGTAACAGGAACTCTGGACTCCGGGTATAATTAAGGCCGTCCAATCGGTGTGCCACACAGTGGTCATACGACATGGACCCTTAATTGAATCGATGTGACCTGCGTGTATGTCATGGACCGACATCTAAACTTCTAAGTTACTTTAAAGTCATTGTGGATGATGACCGCAAGGAAATGATGCTACAGTGGCATATGGCCCTAATCTGAGTCACTGACGTTGATGACCCCTGACCATCCAAGTTTCTAGGCTGAAGGCTAAACACAATTAAGTTACATCGGTTGATGACCAAAGTTTCCACTTTACTATCCCAGCACATTCACTGCTTAATCAATCAAAGTTAAATAATTACAACAATAGCAATGCCCACAAACTTTGTGGCAGTAAAATCCATTTCCTTCGGATATGTCCCCTTAATCGTTACTTTACCATTTAAATATTCCCCCGAAAACAAACTAAGATTTCCAGAATGCGTCTCCATGTTATTCGCTTGATTAACCCATATATGCCCACAGGGTCGAAAACGACCCACAATAGTCATCTGCCATCATTTATCCCCATGGATTCGTTTTGGACTTAAAATCATGATTATGTATTTGTCAGCATGTTGGCTATTATTGTGAATGTGTGATTGTTGATTTGAAGCTGTATTGTTTGCCTTGTAACTGCAAACAGATTGCTGTGTTACATCCTTCAGCATAGTATTGATGCAGTGCGGCAGAAAATGCAAGTTGACAATTTTGCTGTTTATTATTTTAGCTTGGTTCTTGTGCTGTTACTTAGAGTAAAGAATATAGTTTACGAGTACATGTCACAAGTTTTTTAATTTTTCTATATGGTCATATAATAAAACGAGATATTTGATATGGGTCGTTTTCGACCCTGTGGGCATATCAGGAACCTTTCATGCATTTCATCAAACATGATCATAATTGCATTATTGCTCAATGATAAGATATAGCTTAGTTTCTTTCCGTTATTATTGCAACGTTTTTATATTTGGGGAGAGGGAATTATCACGGGAACCTATTACAGACTCGGTGCTAAAACTTAAGAGTTCTTCTCATGTTTCCTAGTTTCCCAAACAGTCTTATAACTTTTGAGATTTTAGAAGAGCTTGAAAGGTTATCTTCCAAACAAGAGGTTTCAACTATTGATGTGGCTATACAACCTCCCGCTGATGAAGGTCATTGCTTCAGACAAAAGGTGTAAAGGCAACAGGAACTGTTAGAAAGGGCCGTACGGGACACTGTCCACTAAAGGGAATTGGAGCCTAGAGGACCATTTGACACAATGATAAACAAGAAACACGGTGTCAGTGCAATTAGGTGGCATGATAACAGCGTTGTTACGTTCCTGTCAAGTGAGTACGGAGTTCATCCTATTCGACCCACGCAAAGGTAGTCTTCAGCACAGAAGAAAGGAATTGCCATTCCTCAGACATTCAGTTTTCATCAGTACAATGGTTATATGCGCGGATTGGATCAAATGGATAGCAATGTTGTTGTGTACCGGGTTGGAAAGGGGAAAGAAATGGTGCTAGATGTTTATGTGAACAATGCCTTCCTTCTAGCTCGTTCCCTTGGAAGAACCAATGATCTTCTATCATTTCGTAGGGAACTAGCTAAAACGCTTCTTCTGAAATATGGAGTTGCGCGAACACAACCCGGCCCATCTACCCGATCAAGGAATGTCATAAAGAATGTCCCAGAAATCGCACGCAAAAGTGATGGTCATATGATTACTGTGGGTCAGAAACGTAAAAGATGTGTTTCGTGCAAAAGTAAAACCACGAAAGCATGCAAGAGATGCAATGTCGCATTGCATGATAAATGTTTCTCAAAGTTTCATGCATAGCTTTTCATGAAGACTGAGACTTCAGTGAAAGATGCACACAGTGCTTGTAAATTTCTAGTGCTGCAATATTTTGTGAATGTGTTGTAATTCACCATTGTACTTGAACTCATAATTATCTGTGTAATAATATTTGTGTATAATTGTAATAAACAAAACAATAACATTTCACACAATAATGGTTATGTGTATTAGTAAATAACTGTAAGATATGTAATTACAACAATTTAGGAAAAGGTAGTTTATATGCCCACAGGGTCGTTTTCGACCCATGGCCAATCAGACAGTAACGCTAATAGAAACAAAAAATCAGTGTTGCCATTAACCTAATATCACTAAAAGAAGCAACAAATGTGAAAATGAGCACTTCATTCAAAAACAAAAGTTGCGGGCATATATGGGTTAAAGTTATTTCTTAATGCGGTTTCACTGAATTTAATAATTAAATAAATTTAAATGATTTAACGAAATGTTAAAGAACAACAATTTCTATCTCCGCGGACTCTGGTTTCTTCACAAATTCCTACGCAGCTGTGATGTAAATTCAATCATGTGATGTTTATCTGGCTGGAAAAGAATTGTTACATAATTCATGTCCAGTTATATATCTTGTCTCATGATCTCACACTTTAGATCTAATCTAATCCTAGCCATTATTAACACTTGAATATCCTAATAATCTACGTACAAACCAAACAACTCGCCATATAATTACGATGTCATATCTCGTCATACCATTTATAAATTTTGCGCACCCCTCACAGACAAACCACTCATCACTACCATCGATCTATATTTTGGACAACCCTGAATTTGGTTACTCTTGTTCCTTATACTCGAAGTTCGTGGTTTCAAATGTTCATTATGTCCCCAATTAAACAAATTTACAGTATTCCACAATACTCAGGTTATTACCGGATATGGATTTCAACTAAATTCAATTTTTAAAGTTCTCCCCGGTCGAGAATACAATCTCAATTCCACGTGTGTCCCATTGTCTTACGGTGAAACCCTCTCAGCTGAGGCCTCTCGTCCCCAAGTTCGTTTGGCAGTAACATGAAACGCCTGGTTTGTTCTACTTGACTGGCTTCTCAAAATGCTCCCTTTTAAACTCTGCCGACATATTTAAACAAATACGATATTCTAACCAACAAAATGCACAGATTATGCTTCAAGATGCCCACAATAAATATACGCGTCGCAAATTAATACCGCTATGGATTTCTATATATTTCTTTCCATTCCCAACATCATAAAATATTCCTCGGGCTTCCATGTCCCGGCTTCAATGACAGGTCTAACCTGATTCACAAATCTCATTTCGACTCCCACGACAACTAACCTCTGTTCCCTACTCACAACTACCATCGACAAAGAACTGGAATAAAGTCCTTACTAGAAATCTCGACGTCTAATATCGCACAATGCTTTAATCATGAATAACTTCGCATAACATGATATCGTATTTTTAATAACTTGATTTTTATGAAAAATGACTGAAACATTCTACTAGATCTTTTTATTGTCAGTCATACACAGTTTAAAATGGGCCTAGAAAACGTTTCTCTCCGTGACCAAATTCATCACACTTCTCTCACCCGACAGCGCGCTTCCTCTCGATTGAAAATGAGTAACCATGGATTTCTATATTATCTACGTCCAAATTACAGACAGAAAAAAATTTACGTCGAATAAACATCTTAATTTGACATCACAAAATATAGCAATAAGCACACACTCGGGAATGGCGATCTACATTGGACGTGGTATCACTTCGAAACCCTATTCAATAACTTTTACAACATTATACGGCACTCGCAAGACATCAAAAATGTTATCCAAGTGGAAAATAAAACAAATGACTCTTTTAGTCGTATTCTCACATTTACAAAACTTAATAGGGGTGACCACTGCGTCGTATATCTCCATTCAAATCCACTTTTAGAGATCATGAAACAAGATATAATAGGTAGGAAGATGGAAAGTCACCTACCTCATGTAGTCACACCATTGTTCGTCATAGGGCTCACCTGCGACCCTGGCATGTTATTTAGCCATTTTTACATTCATGGCTTTACAGATTATTATTATATTTCTTCAGGTTTCCTGGAATAAAGCATAAAAAAAGAAATGCCCTTCACTTTTTTTGTTGAGCGCACACGATGGACTGTAATTTCTTTTCGCACACGAATTACTTTCTTTACAAATTTATTCGGTACCTTAACCGTCCTCTCTGATACAATTATTTCACTCAAGAAAACTATCTCCTCATGGAGTCAAGACCCCAGCCACAATGGCTAGAATCTGCAGTTGAACTCAGTCTACTTTTGTTGTTTGATTTCAGAGAGCAGCTCAACACTTCATCGTCCGCTTTGTATCACAAATGCCGGAGAAGGAGACTTCGTCATGGCGTCCCTTCATATTTATACCAGTTACCCCCTCTCTTCGGGTATCTCCCTTTGCCGCCAAGAAAATTTCTATAAATTTTCTGACTTAACTAAACAGTAATTACAAGAGTTTTGAAAGTGACTACATACTTGCTATATTTCTAGCGGTAGTGTTCATGGACATTTAAAATTTATACGGGTTCGATTTGTGGGATAAATGACCTCCTTTGATAGGCACTAAATTTTTTTTACTTGGCTTGGGTCACGCCATGTACACGCGCTTTGAAATAGTTCGCAAAACTGAAGATTCTTCCGCCGTTGACACGTGTGGCTGACGTCATGTATCCCAGAGCGTGGGACCGAAGGTAATCACCCCCTCGTCACGTGTCAAATCCATGGTATCAAGAATCGAACTTCTAAATAAATTGTCAATTTTGTATAATGCTCTTAGGGCACAAACGTCATGGGTTCAATACGTTACTTCAATTTGTATGTCAAATTTTAGTAACATGCCGTACATAAAATTAGGGTACAGATATTATTTGATATCAAACTAAGTTTTAAAATTTGATGATCGATTAATGATTAATTTTATAGTTTGTACTTCCCAGTTCTATTTTGTTCCAGGCTTCCATAATGAGCCATTGCACATATTCGATGCCCCGACCTCATCCGCCTTCTGTTCAATGTGTGAATGCCCCTTTCAGGTTTCGAATGGCATGACTGTTCATTTTGGGTTCAGTTTACAGGAAACTTCAAATTAAGAACTATCTCACCTTGCTCCGCGCATAAAATACTGTATTTTAAACTTTCAGCAACCGTTGGATAATACCCTGTCTATGAGGGCACAGTTCGTGATTTTTTGAAATAATTTTTCTTCTGTCAGGACGAGGAGCCATTGAAAAAGCCACAATTCATCTTATCTGCACACACGGAAGTTTACAATGGACTTTGTTGTGTGTAGTAACAGACAAAATAAAGAAAGGCGAAGAATGACTGACCTAGTCTCCAAAACAGTTTGCACGAAACTGGGCCTTCATCGAGATGCTGCCTTAAGATGAGTTTTACCGGGCGAGTTAGCCGTGCGGTTAGGGGCGCGCAGCTGTGAGCTCGCATCCGGGAGATTGTGGGTTCGAATCCCACTGTCGGCAGCCCTGAAGATGGTTTTCCGTGGTTTCCCATTTTCACGCCAGGCAAATGCTGGGGCTGTACCTTAATTAAGGCCACGGCCGCTTCCTTCCCATTCCTAGGCCTTTCCTGTCCCATCGTCGCCATAAGACCTATCTGTGTCGGTGCGACGTTAAGCAAATAGAAAAAAAAAAGGATGAGTTTTGCTGAGAGTAAAAGTAAATAAGGGAAGCATGTTTACAAAATCATTCTGTTCAAACATTTATATAATCATATTCTTCAACTTCCGCCACTTTGTCCATTCTCTGGCCGGGTCGTGGGTGCGAACTGTGCCGCACATGTGGATCTCGCCCTTTTAAGCCTGATTGCCGGTGATGACGCTATCCTCATTTGGAAGGATGTATTACCTCAGTGCCGTAGCAAAGATCGGCTGATGGTTGAGGGTGAGGAGTTATAGTTACAAAATGATAGTAGAACATAATGAAGGTTCATGTATGACTTGTCTTTGTAAGGACATTGATATAAGTGAATTACCGATCTGTTGGTTATACAATTCTGTCTCTGAATGTTTACTTGGTTTATTACTAATTGTCAGTCCGGCTCCATGGCTAAATGGTTAGCGTGCTGGCCTTTGGTCACAGGGTCTCGGGTTCGATTCCCGGCAGGGTCGGGAATTTTAACCATCATTGGTTAATTTCTCTGGCAAGGGGCTGGATGTATGTGTCGTCTTCGTCATCATTTCATCCTCATCACGACTCGCATGTCACCTACGGGTGTCAAATCAAAAGACCTGCACCTGGCGAGCCGAACATGTCTTCGGACACTCCCGGCACTAAAAGCCATACGCCATTTCATTTCACTAATTGTCAGTTTCTGTTTTTTTTTTTTTCTTTTTATAAAAATTCCATTGGGGGTTCTAATCCCCAGGAACCCCCAACCCTTGGCTACGCCCCTGTTAACTATTCATGTTTCTATGTTGCGTTGAATATATATCAAGAGGAACGTATTGAGAAAAAGACAGAACACCTAACCGTCCGACACGGAAAAAATCATTGATTGGACCTAATGTTGAACCCAGGATCCACTGTACAGACGGGCTGGACACTAACCATTCAACTAAGGAGCGACAGCACTACAACCGTACATTTCCAGAAGAGTAAATGCGAGGAGAGTCGTGTATCAGTCAAAGTTATTCCATTGCTAAAGGTTGGGAACTATTATTACTTTCTTCTCCTTACATCGCCGGGCTGAGTGGCTCAAGCAGTAAGGCGGTAGCCTTCTGAGCCCAAGTTGGCAGGTTCGCTCCTTTCTCAATCCGGAGGTATTTGAGGATGATCAAATACATCAGTCCCGTGCCGGTAGATATATTGGCACGTTAAAGAACTCCTGCGGGACAAAATTCTGGCACCTCGGCGTCTCCGAAAATCCTAGAAGTAGTTATTGGAACGTAAAAACATTAACATTTTTAACATAGCGCCGCTCATACGACGTCAAAGTATGGAAATTTAGGCTGCTAACTAAAGAACTATGTCCGGCTAGTGATAAAACCGTAGTTGTGGATTGTTTAGATCCAGCTAGTGGTAAGACCATTTTGGTAGGGGCAAGCAAAGGGCGTCTGAAGGTGCCAGCGGCCAGGCTAGAGCTGCGAATGTTACAGCTTGGTTATTCATTTCAACTACTGCTGTCTTCACAGTATGCATTTAGTTAGAGTTACGTATTCAAATATTAATCAAAGTCAGACATGCTATGTTGTACAATAAACTGGCTGTAAGGTCGACTGGCAAAAAGCCAAAATTGAAATAAAAATGAGATGAAAAATAGTGCCACGAAGAGTCCCACAGGGCAGTAAGTATCCCATGGAACGGTGTTGCTCCTTCCTGCATTACGATGACTCAAGATCGCCTCAGAGAAGACACTACCCTTTTGTTTCTGCTTCCTGAAGGGAGAGTTGCCCAGTTCGGTCGTGCTATTAATTGACCTTTCCCTCCAACCTTAAGTTTTACTACTTAGAGTTGTCGAGTTCGAATCCACCCATGTGTTCTTGACCCTGTTTTGCAGCCATATGTTACGAGTTAAGAACATCATAATGTATTTTATATTACTGAGCAGGACAATATATTACATCGTGGAAATATATTAGTCGATTCCTCGTTGCAATAACAAACTGTAATCTTTGAGAGCCTTAATCTCTGTGACTGCTGGATGATAGAGTAACAGGACGGAGTACGTTCGTCTTTTTAACAATCCTTTCAGAAACAAGCGAGACGTAGAGACTTGTCAGACCAAGGAATGTTTCGAACAATCCCAAGAGACTAGCTTAGCCAGGCCTGGAATGAATGAATGCGACCCGCGGGAAGGAAAGACAAGAACAAAAAGACCAGTCGGTTCATGCTTTCTACCAGCAGTCAAAGGGACTGGACTTGGCTTTTTCAAACACCAGCACGACCTTTTCAGAACCGAATCGCTTCCTTCTAACTTTTACACTAGACCAACAATCTCTGAGAGAGCGATGCTGTGGGATGAATCAAAGAAACCGGAGAGATGTTTGCTCTGTGTTTTAAGATAAAAATTGCGTAACGCAATGTTATTTAGAGAACCATGCAGAAGATTAAAGATTCTAATAAATGTTGTCCACAAGACGATTTTTCAATAAAATAATGATCTAGAGAGATAATATATTTGTATATAAATTAGTAATAGAAGAGAATGTTCATGTTTACATTCATGCTTTCTACTGTCAACCTATGAATAAGAAATCCTAAGTCCAACTAGCTTTTACCCTCTTACATCTAATTCGGTCCAAATGTAATCCAATATAAAGATAGTTTGGTATGAAATTTCACTTCTTTCTTACAGACTAAAATTTGTCAAAAGTACAAGCTCAGTGCATTAGCCTTGCTACATCTTGACTCGAATTAATTTACTATCTACCAATCTAAATATTTTATTGTTATAATTATTATTATAAATAATAATATTAATATATATATTAATAATAATAATAATAATAATAATAATAATAATAATAATAATAATAATAATAATAATAATAATAATATGTAACACAATTCAATAGAAAAATTATATTTGGTACACTTCAGTTGAACATGACATTGATTTATTTTATAAATTGAAATTAGACTACTCTACGTTCATATAATTCATACATTATACAATATATTCGTGCATTATGAATGTTTCTATCTTGTTATTAAACTTTTAAAGAACTCCTTACCCCTTCGTTGTTATCTTTTAATATTCCTTTATCTTGCTGTTAATATATTCTATGTTTAATAGCATTGTTACATGGCACTACCCGGATACTTTTTTTAATGTTATATTTAGGATTACCGGGCGAGTTGGCCGTGTGCGTAGAGGCGCGCGGCTGTGAGCTTGCATCCGGGAGATAGTAGGTTCAAATCCCACTATCGGCAGCCCTGAAGATGGTTTTCCGTGGTTTCCCATTTTCACACCAGGCAAATGCTGGGGCTGTACCTTAATTAAGGCCACGGCCGCTTCCTTCCAACTCCTAGGCCTTTCCTATCCCATCGTAGCCATAAGACCTATCTGAGTCGGTGCGACGTAAAGCCCCTAGCAAAGAAAAAAAAAATTAGGATTTGTATTACCTTTTAATTACGTGCGACCGAGCTCGATAGCTGCAGTCGCTTAAATGCGGCCAGTATCCAGTAATCGGGAGATAGTGGGTTCGAGCCCGACTGTCGGCCGCCCTGAAGACAGGTGCTGGTACATCGAAAGGAATCACGCATTATTTTCCTTGCGTCTATTTTTTCGGAAGGTATTTTGATGTACTGGTGTTTCAGAACAGCAACGAGGTTAGATAGCTCTAAACACTGTCGCTGCGTCTACATGCAACAAATCACCAACGACTACCTGAAAACTTCCTGTGGCAAAGGGTCTCAAAGTTAGTAGTAGCATGTGCACTGGAGACATATGTTACACCTGGTTGGAAACCTAGTTCTCGTTGTTCTACGGAATCGTTTCCCAAGCGATAGCTCACACATCGCCCGACAAAATTAACAAATTTTCATCATCAGAATAAGTATCCGAGTAATAATACAGCCAGGCTGAGTGGCTCAGATGGTTGAGACAATGGCCTTCTAACCGCAACTTGGCAGGATCGATCCTGGCTCAGTCCGGTGGTATTTGAAGGTGCTCAAATACGACAGTAATTCTTGACTACCGAATGTAAATTCCAACTCATTACGTGTGTGGCATTGAACGGAGATTCTTACATCCCATATTACGGTACCATTGCAGACCTAGGTCAATTAGGACAGGAATCTGTGGTGTAAAAAAATTTGTAACCAAATGTTTGTAACTAGCATGTAGCATGTAAACGCGGCTTCGACTGCAATTATTAATTCAAAGATTAGATGATTTTAAAGCATTTATTTTAAAGCAAAATCAATCTATCTATCTATCTATCTATCTATCTACCTATCTATAATTATATAAAGTAAGAGTTTTGTCTGTGCATTGCTGAGAATTAAAAATGAAAGGCATTTCAGTATCAGTCGTGTCTACAGTAAGAAGGAAGTGTAATCATTAATTTTCCGTCATCTTTGTCTGCTTGTTTGTATGTATGTATACACGCTCATCACGAGAGAATGGATACACGTAATGGAATGAAAATCGGTATTCAACATCTAGGAATAAGGCACTAAAATTTAGGCTAAAAATAATTGTATTCACTCTAGGTGAAATGGTAGTCTAGGCTACGGCCTAAAATGTAATTCATCGGGCGAGTTGGCCGTGCGGTTAGAGAGCGCAACTGTGAGCTTACATCCGGGAGATAGTGGGTTCGAATCCCACTGTCGGCAGCCCTGAATATGGTTTTCGGTAGTTTTCCATTTTCACACCAGGAAAATTATGGGTCTGTACCTTAATTAAGGCCACGGCCGCTTCGTTCCCATTTCCTTCCTATTCCTAGGCCTCTCCTATCCCATCGTCACCATAAGACCTAACTGTGTCGGTGCGACATAAAGCAAAATAGCAAAAAGAAAAAAATAGTAAAAAAATGTAATTCTTAAATATCTATGTTATTGTTGGTCCTATCAATAAACGCTACATAAACAAGTTATAGAAAATTCAGTTTACGGTCACTTAGGTCTTACACAATTTTACGTACCGGCTTTGATAACAGAGATATTAATGAATTTAAATTGTTGATGCATAGTGCTTATCAACGCCTATCCACGAGAAAATAGCAGAACAGAATGTAATGAATATCGGCACGTAAAGTGAATAAGGCAATACAATCTCGGGGATGAAATGGTAGCTTAGGGGAAGGCCTAAACAATTAAACATTCAAATATCCTTATTAGTGGTTCTGACGATAACTACTACATAACGAAAGTTATTGTGATTAAAATTTCCCGATAATTTATGTCTAATTCAGTTTCACCGTACCACCTATGATAACACAGATATTCATAATTTAGACTTTTGTTACTCACTCCATGTCAACGCCATACATAGTTTCACAGAAATAGGTCTAAACATTAGCCCACAAAAAGTAAATATATGAGTAGGGAAAAAAGGCCGGAGCTGGCCCATGGACTAATGCGCAAGATGGTGGCTATACATGGGCTCTTATGGGACGAAGTCCTGGGAGCTGAGCCAGGGGCTACTGCGCAAGATGGCCGCCACGCGCAATCCACCTCTAGCTACGCGCTACCACCTCTGACACCTTCAGACAATAGGATGTTGTTATCTTATAGAATACTGTTTTAAGAGGCGACTAAAAGGGGCGCCCGACTTGAGAGAACCCGGATTAGAGAACTAGGGGTCTTTAACTGAGTCTAGGCAGGATGTATTCTAAGTTGTTGTGTATCTAACCTCCCTTGGCTAACTCTTATAGAACACTTCATTCCGAGGTGGTGGGGTTGATCAGAGTAAAGCTCCTCCTGGGGTACCCTTACCTTAGCTAGGACGTTGCAACCTGTGCTGTTGTTGTGTCTGCATTGGCGAACTCGAGGTTTTACCTGAGCTGTCGTCTATTTAACTTCCTTGGCTAACTCTTGTAGGGGTTATTTCAACCCTAGGGGGGCAGAGTAAGTGTCACTCCTAAGGATTTGAACGTGGAGTTGAGAGAAACTCAAAACTAAAGAGCTTACGTGCAATTCAAATATCCTCACTCTGATTGAAATGTGCGCACGATGGTATACTGACTACAGTAAATTTGGAGACATGCACATCTCAGCAGAAAGAAAAAATGACTTTGCTAGCTAAGCTGTATTTTTCCGATCTGGTGTTGTAAAGGAATGCGACAGTGTGTTATGACGTAAGACACCTATCTTGAGAGAACTTAGAGTTTTTAGCTGCAGGTCAAAGCTTGTTCGCAGTTGCGTTACTACAACTCTTGCAACTATGATGACGTTACGCTTCTTAGATCTGAATTCTTTTATGAGGTAGGGTGGAGGGGTAGAATTTTATTAATGGTAGGCTGCTAGTCGTAAGGGTGACTAAATGGGACGGGCTAACTCAGGGGAGAGCTGTGCTAGGGCACAGGGGTAAATAAACATACACAGAGCCTTATAGAGGAGTTCTCTAATTTTTCTCCTTCTTCTTTTTCTTCTTTGTTTGTTTACAACCTTAGGGTCTTTTTTTCTATCCGAATCAGCAGGGGATCCTACCTCTACCGCCTTAAGAACAGTGTCCTGGAGGTACAGACTCTGGGTCGGGAGATACAAAGGGGAGGATGACCAGTTCCTTGCCTATCATAGCCTATCGTTGACCTCTTAAGACTTAACTGCTGACCTGATTATGGTTAAGAGTGCTAGGTTAACATATGCATATGACGCTAGGTTTAACTTTACAAGGGCTTTATAGTCTCAAGTTTGAGATTCGGTCTTACGCTCAACCTAACTGGACGAGATGAGACATGATCCAGGGACTTTGATGCTGAGATTGGTGGAAGCTTACGGCTATACACACAAGACTAGGGTTATGGTGTGAGGTGTAATACAAATGCTTTATTTACAGACGGCGTAATACTGGGAAGCATCTTCGAAGTTCTAAAAAAAAAAAAAAAAGAGAGCCTAGCATGAACTTATCAGCAAAAAAAGAACTGCACATGCGAGTTTACTAGCTTTGGATGTATTCGCTGACACATAGTATACAAAGTTGTTTTTTCTTACAAGTTTGCAACTTAGGTAGTATCTTCATACTGAATACCATATATAATACGTAAAAAATAATGTGGTGCCGGAATTTAGCTCTGCGGGATTTCGCATATTATCAGAGTTCTCGAATACAGAATGAAATCCCTACCTACACTTGACGTCCAATGCCCCTGCAGTCCTAACGTTGCGTT
Source organism: Anabrus simplex (assembly GCF_040414725.1). Lineage (NCBI taxonomy): Eukaryota > Metazoa > Arthropoda > Insecta > Orthoptera > Tettigoniidae > Anabrus > Anabrus simplex. The sequence goes on from NC_090265.1 coordinate 1,397,621,357, forward strand.
GACCACGAGTTAACCTCCTAGGACTTAATATGGTACTAGGGAGACGGTGTAGGTCTTAATACATAATATGCTTTATTCATTGAGACGTAAAGCTGAAAAGCAAACTTAGGTCTAGGGTAGATGAGCGACCGCGCAATGTATCAACCAAAAAAAGACACGAAAGGCGTGAAAATTGAAGACTCTTTAGTCCTCGTAAACCTAATAGCGTGGGGGTCGGATAAGAACAAGTGTTAACCGAGGTAGATCGGATAGGACAGATAAATGTGAGTGGTCTAACACAAGTAAGCATGCGTATACATGGACTCCTATGGCACTAACACGGCGGAGGCTGTGCTAGGGCTTTTTTTTACGTATTACCCTAATTCGAGATTCTATCCTCCTAACCGGACGCACTTCCTAACTTGCGACTCTCAGTGGAGTGATGTATAGGAAGGAGGGTGATGGAATACTGCTGTGTGAAACGACTGAAAATGGGGGTGCTGGAACGCTTTTAACTTCTGAGCGTGGTATTAGCGGATAGAGGACCTCAAGCTGAGTCTGGCATTAATTATAGTTGTTTAACATTTTTGAATAGGGAATCGAAGGTTTACTGACTTGAGAACAATCTTCTACTTATATCCACGAGGCTTTAGGAATCTGCTGACAGTGTAGCCGGTTACGCTATGTATGAAACACAGCTGTCGCAGAGATGCATGCCGTTACAATTGACATGAATGAAATATCTGACCCTAGCAAACTTAGACTCTTAGACTTTGAACACAACTCTGCATCTCCTGGCACAAAAGGATCTATAGCTGAGTCTGGCATAAGACTAACTCTGCAGAGCTACTACAGGGGTTTACAACTTGTAACTTATTAGTTTTTATCAGCTTAACGTTCGAAACATGGCTACTGTGCAAGGCAGCTGCTATACTTTATTCGTTTAGACGTTACTAGAGGGCAGCCTAATGGGCTCACAACTTGTAACTTATGACCTAAGGCTTCATAATAGTTTTAAACACGGAATGTAGAATACGAGACATGTTAATTCTTTTTTTTCTTCTTCTCTTTCTTCTTCTCCTCCTTCTTAACCTTTTTCTTAATATATTTAGATCAACACGACGAAAACACTTAGTTCGCAACAGAGAAAATGTAACCATACACAGTTAAATTCATGACCTAGCCGAGAATTGAACCCTAAGCCCTTGTTTATATAGATGACGAGAAGTTTATTAAGACGAAAACACTTAGTTCTCAAGCCAGAAAACTTATTTGTACACAGCTAAAATCACGACCCTCGGGGATCGAACCGAACGCCTTGTAAACATCAGGTCAGTATGCTAATCATACAACTGAGGAGCCTTGTATCTAACAAAATCCATGACCTAAACTGGAATTACATCAGCCCCCGACAATTCAAACTATTAAGTAAACTACCAGGGGTTATTGACAGCGTATCTCTTATTACTCTAAGAAAATTTACATTTAATCAGCCTCTTCTACCTTTAAAGTCGCAACGATGTCGCAACCTATATTGGTTAACACTTGGTTTCTTCCGAGCTTAACCTTTAAACTATTTAAATATTGATTTGGTCCATCCCAATCATCATCACCATTTGCCCCTCGATGGTTGTAATAACGTTGCTAGGCTCTATATAAAGCTACATCGATTGACATCTTACTGTGTATAGGAAGGATGTGCCAAAAATCATGTATGTAAAGGGCAGCGTGCGTAGATAAAAGTCTTGGCACCGGGCGAGTTGGCCGTGCGCGTAGAGGCGCGCGGCTGTGAGCTTGCATCCGGGAGATAGTAGGTTCGAATCCCACTATCGGCAGCCCTGAAGATGGTTTTCCGTGGTTTCCCATTTTCACACCAGGCAAATGCTGGGGCTGTACCTTAATTAAGGCCACGGCCGCTTCCTTCCAACTCCTAGGCCTTTCCTATCCCATCGTCGCCATAAGACCTATCTGTGTCGGTGCGACGTAAAGCCCCTAGCAAAAAAAAAAAAAAAGTCTTGGCGGTAAATATTGAATGAGATATTTTGGAATCTGATATAAGGTTTTTATGTTTATAGAACATCTGAATAGCCTCACTTCCTTGTGTAAGATAAATAAGATGTTGCATATGAACATGCGAACAGTTTTGTTTATGTACTATTTTCTGTTCCATAGCGTACGATGTCGAAGCACACACTAATGTTGATGATAAACGATTATCCTTATTTATAGTCTGGTAACAATATTCGTTAGCGGTTGGTAAGTAACATCACTCATATGAATAATAAGACAATAGGCTGCTGTGTTAGCAGGAATGTTTTCGGATGTTTCAAATTCTAAACGAATATCAACAGGGCATTCATTTATAGATTCTTCATGATAATAGCAGTCTATAACTACAATCGGTGCTTTATTTTTAACCCATTTATGCCTGGAAATTTTTATTTCAATTTTTAAAATGATAATCATTTTATTAAGTCAAAATGAGATATATTTATTAAATTTGGAGTAATTTTCTCAAATATAGTTTTCTTCACGCAATAAGGGAGTGGGAATGAAAGTGCCCATTGGTCACGACTCCTATTAGAACTTTACGGAAGGATATTTTGATTGTAAGTGTAGTTATAATGATAAATTACATTTCTTTACTGTTAAATAACTTTTCTTATTTCATTACAGACACTATATTACAAATCTTTTGTTAAATCATCTATTTCAACTATCATTTGAATATAGTCTCAAAGCTAACAAATCTGAATATTTTAACCGTATTTGTTTAGTTTTCTCTTTGTGATATTCAACAAAGCAATATCTGTAAAGTGGAACTTGGCATCTCTCATAAGCCATTATCGTCTTCACTTTGTGAAAAAAGGGCAAATCTCGTAGCTTGCATTTTTGTGATGAGATGACCTTCACGGGTCTCACGAGCAGGTGTGTTTATCCTCTAAGAGTATCGCATTGGCCCTGGTGTCTTCGGAGCGGTGTCATACTCCTGTAGAAGTGTTTCCCAAATCTTCATCTGAACTACACCATCAGGAGGTCCAAAACAAACATCAGCACCAAGAGAATCTGGCAAATCTAGAGTCTGAAGCTTCTCAGTTATCTTTGCCACAGTAAATGCCATGTGCTGAAAGATGGATGTTGAGATATAACGGTGATATTCTGGGCAGAAACATAACAGAAACAAGACCAAGCAGACTAGTTATCCTTTGACATTCAACAGAAATAACAAACATACTGATATATAAAAAATATTTTTTTAATCTGATTTTGTTATTTGGATCATTTCTTTAATAATTTTGTATCAAGGTTTAGATAATTGTTATAAAACTACATATTCAAGCATAATGTTTCACAAATATTGCAATTATTTTGGTAAAAAATGCCTAACAGGTTACAAACATGTTTGTAGGACTCATGTCCAATGGGCACTTTCATGCTCACCTTAAGTTTTTCGTATCATAGAATCACACTGAGTGCACATGAACACAATCTAGTGAAAATTACATCATTGCACATGTTGGTACGATCTTTCTCAGCTAACAATTCAATTACACAGATCATAGTGTGTATGAAGCTTACTTCCTCTTTGGAGCTTGTGATGGCATTCCAAACATCCTTCCTTCCTTGTAGTTGTCAATAAGTGATCAAATGTGATAATTGATAGGCACACACGCATACATGCTCATTGTTGTGTCTATTTCTTGCTGAGAATGCCCAGACATATTTAAAACATCGTAGATTCCTCTAATAATTAAATTTCCTAGAGGGCACTAAAGTGCCCATTGGGCACAAATGGGTTAAATTCTCGAGGCGAAAATAGCGGACGATCTTCTTTCTGACAATACGATGATTGGAATTTACAAAACATGTGATAGAGCATCCCAAATTTTTTTCTCAAAGTTAATGTCTATGTTTTCGTAGGGATACGTAATTCCGTTGATATATAGTCTAACATGTTTTAATTTACAGTAATCAAACAGTGAGCTATCTTTTTCGTTACTGAATTTACGATTGGTTTGAAATAAAAAAATAATATACAATGGCTTCTCAGTAAAACGTGACGTTTTAACAGCCCAGCTATTGTTGTTTGTAAGTGGTAACACAGGATATCCAAGAAGTTCCCAACCTCGAAAACGTATAGTTAATGGTGTATCATTTTCTACAATCTTGAGCAATCGAAGTTTTCACGATCAGATCAGGTTACGCGTGGAATCCTCCAAAGTATACGATGAAGTGTAATTTTCGTGTCTACTGGTGTTTCTGCTGCTTTAAGAGAATTGTAATCACTTCGATCACGGATCAGAATAAGCTATTGTTTTGCGTTGATTATAATACGTGTCAAGTCTTCTGCGAAGCCAAACACATGTTTCAATGTTAACATACCTGCAAAAATTCCATCCTCATTAATTATCCAGTTGTTAGTAGCTTTTGGACACCATCCTGCCATCCGCAAAATATTACTTTCTTCATCACAAAGAGAAGGGTAGAGTTTCATTGCACTTGTAATACCAACATTCTTCGTTCTATTTTGACATTATTTACTTCATATCGATTTAGAAAGGAGAAAATCTAGAGCATGGTTGTTTAATTGTGATGTGCTCGCTCCACTTCCATCTGATTTATCCAGTCATCCCTCAATATAGAGGTAGCTTTCGTGTGGTATGTTGTATAAATTTGCTGATTAATAATAAAGTGAATTTCATCATTGTTATTTAATCCAAACGTAAAAGGTTGATAGGAATGAACCTCACTTCGTACTACACCTTCACGAGTTTCTACTGTATTCATAATGTCTAGCATTTCCTCCATTTTCTTGTTGAAGCTTATAACCTAAATCTTGGAGTATCTGCTTATGGTTATCTGTTAACTCGATGAGTCTTCGCAAACATGTAGTATGTCTTCGGAATATACACCGTGCTTATAGATGATTTCATAATGGTTTGAGATGAAGTTTGTAAGCTACGTACGCGAGCCTGTCTAAATGAATAATCTGATTATGTTTATTTACAAGCTTAAGAGTGATGTTACTAAGGTGTTTTACAGACACAGGGCGATAAAGAACTACTGCTGGTTTCTCTCGAATATTATATCCACGTTCCTCTGTAATAACAAAGTCGTGCAGGACGTGCGAAGGTTGTTGTTTTCTATTCAAGTCTGTAATAATATTACAAGTAATGTTCACATGATAATCATCGAAGAGTGTCATAGGTTGATCAGACTCGTAACGTACGTTCAGTAGGAGCTACCTTGATGAAAATCCAAGCAATGGTCCAAACGAATCAGGTTGTGATTTTAAGTCAATCTTAAATGATGATTCAATAACACATTTATCTGTAATGTTGCTTACAGTAATTGAGAACTTGTAATTATTACTACTAAAACTCTCGTCTCTAAACTGATCAATTAACGTACTTTCAATATAGTCATGAATATCGTCTACTGAATAATTGAATGAGGGTAGCGTTAGCACATACTCATCGTAAAAGAACTTGTTTACACCATCAAGCACATTATCGATTTTATTGTAGCTTTCAAACGATACTAGTCCAAGACTATGCGGCTGATAGCCAAGTTCGATTGGCGGATTAAAATAGACGGTTGTTTCAGGTCCTCCTCCACGTACATCAAAAGTAGTATAATTGGACAGTTCTGCGGCACCTCCGCCGCCGCACGCCTCCGCCCGCCTACTCCTCCGCCGCCGCCTCCGCCGCCGCCCGCGGGAAATTTGAATTTTGGCGGGAAATTTGAATTTTGGCGCGAGATTTGAATTTGTAAACAAAGCCACGTGCTTTTTGACAGCTGTCATCGACAACAACGCATCGCTAACCTCACTGCTGCCATCTTGACTGGCCTAAACCTCACTAGTGCCAACTTAAACTAACTAGCGTGAGGTAAACAAAGCCACGTGTTTTTTGACAGCCACGTGCTTTTTGACAGACAACAACGCATCGCTAACCTCAGTACTGCCATCTTGACGGGCCTAAACCTCAGTAGTGCCAACTTAACCTAACTAGCGCGAGGTAAACAAAGCCACGTGCTTTTTGACAGCCACGTGCTTTTTGACAGATTTGTAAACAAAGCCACGTGCTTTTTGACAGACAACAACGCATCGCTAACCTCAGTACTGCCATCTTGACGGGCCTAAACCTTAGTGGTACCAACTTAACCTAACTAGCGCGTGGTAAACAAAGCCACGTGTTTTTTGACAGCCACGTGCTTTTTTGACAGCTGTCATCCGCCATTTTTGAGCACTGTGCTGCCCTCTTTATCGTAGTAGATGTAAAATTCGTCACCTGTCATCGGCAGTGCTGCTATCTTGACGGGCCTAAACCTTAGTGCTACCAACTTAACCTAACTAGCGCGTGGTAAACAAAGCCACGTGCTTTTTTGACAGCTACGTGCTTTTTGACAGCTGTCATCCGCCATCTTTAAACTACAGAGCACCGTGCTGCCCTCTTTCGTTACCTGTCATCGGCAGTGCTGCCATCTTGACGGACCTAAACCTTAGTGCTACCAACTTAACCTCACTAGCTCGAGATAAACAAATCCACGTGCTTTTTGACAGCCACGTGCTTTTTTGATAGCTGTCATCCGCCATCTTTAATCTATAGAGCACAGTGCTACCCTCTTTAGCTACTTACTTTTGAAATGCGGTGGCGGATAATTTGAAAAATGCTTTTCGACAAGCAGCCATCTTTAATCCAGAGAGAACAGTGCTGCCCTCTATGTGGTGGCGGCAAATTGAAAAATTCCACGTGCTCTTGTTTGAAAACAAACTCACGTGCTTTTTTGACAGCTGTCATCTGCCATCTTTGAGCACAGTGCTGCCCTCTTTAGTTTGAAATGTGGTGGTGGTAAATTCCACGTGCTCTTGTTTGGAAACAAAGCCATGTGCTTTTTTGACAGCTGTCATCCGCCATCTTTAATCAACAGAGCACTGTGCTACTATCATGCGGGCAATTTCATCACCTGTTATCCGCCATCTTTAATCCACAGAACACCGTGCTGCCCTCTTTATGGCTACTACCTTAAGCACGTAGTAGCGGGCAATTTGAAAAGTTCTGTTAGCTATCATCCGCCATCTTTAATCAAGAGAGCACCGTGCTGCCATCTTTAGCTAGATACCTTTGAAATGTGGTGGCGGCAAATTGAAAAATTCCACGTGATCTTGTTTGGAAACAAACTCACGTGCTTTTTCGACAGCTACCATCCGCCATCTTTAATCAACAGAGCATAGTGCTGCCCTCTTTAGTTTGAAATGTGATGGCGGCAAATTCCACGTGCTCTTGTTTGGTAAACATAGCCATGTGCAGCTGTCATCCGCCATCTTTAATACAGAGAGCACCGTGCTGCCCTCTTTATCGTAGTAGATGTAAATTCGTCACCTGTCATCCGCAGTGCTGCCATCTTTAGCTAGATACCTTTGAAAAGTGGTGGCGGATAATTTAAAAAGAAAAATTCTACAGCAGCCCTCTCTCGACGCTAATTGCGTAAGATGGCGGCTATACATGACTCCTTAAGGGTGCTTACGCAAGATGGCTACTATACACAGGTTCTTATGAGACGCCCTTGGGATGCTTGCGCAAGATGGCAGTTATACATGGCTCCTTATGAGATACCCTAGGGATGCTTGCGCAAGATAGCGGCTGCTCTTATGGGATGGCTTAAGGGTCCTTGGCTAGAGACTCCCTAAGGATGCTTGCGCAAGATGGCGGACACAAGATGGCGGCTATACATAACTCCTTATGAGACGCTTTAAGGGTGCTTGCGCAAGATGGTTGCTACTCTTATGAAGAATGCTAGCTTAGAGGCTAACGTGTCGTGATAGTTCGATTCATTAAATTTAGGGCTTAAATGCAAAATGTTAAATATATCGAAAACGGTGCACCGTAGAGCAAAACGGACAAAATTTTTCTGCCTAATACCTCGGTTCGCAGTATGAGGAATAAGAAAATCATAGTCTAATGATGGGATCAACGGTTCGGTTCTTACTTAGGCCCTTTGGCATTTGCTCTGTTTTAGCTTGTATTGAAGCGAGTCTTCGTAACATGATCAGGTCTAGCTATGGTAGAGAGTATAACGTACCGTGCAGGTTCGATTCATTAAATTTGGAGACTTAAATGCAAAATGTTAAATATCTCAAAAACGATGCATCGTAGAGCAAAACGGACAAAATTTTTCCGCCTAATACGTAGGTTCGTAGTATCAGGAACAAGAAAAAACATAGTCTAATGATGAGATCAACGGTTCGATTCCTACTTAAGCCCTTTGGCATTCGCAGCTATCTATTTCTTCAAGATGGTGGCTGCTCTTATGAGAAACAAGATGCCTTGAGACGTCCTAGGGATGCTTACGCAAGATGGCAGACACAAAATGGTGACTATACATAGCTCCTTATGAGACGGCCTAGGGGTGCTCGCACAAGATGGCATCTACTCTTATGAAGAAAGCTAGCTTAGAGGCTACTGCGCAAGATAACAGCTGCTGTTATGCATGTGGTGGAGGGCAATTTGAAATTCTATGTGCTTAATCAACAGAGCACCCTGCCGCCCTCTTTAGCTGAAATGTGGTGGTGGATAATTTGAAAAATTCTTTTGACAGCTATCATCTTTAAAAACAATGGCGACTATACATAGGCTGTTAAGGCCTTATCATTCTCCTCCTCCTCCTCCCCCCCCCCCCTCCCCCACCTCCTTCTCTACCTCCTCCTCCGCCTCTTATGTCAAGGCATAGCTTTATATCGAACAAGTTTAAACCTGCATCGCGAAGGCAAGCGCGTGCAGCGATAACATTATTGTGCATGTTTAGACTTTCGAAACATAAGAAGAGTAGAATCAAACGCTGTACTCGATACGACATGTGATCAGAACATTGATTGATGCGTTCAGAAAACAAAATAAGTGATCAAGACTAGAATCGAACAATGTACTCAATACATCATGTGTTTAGAATATGTCAGGGGATACGCTTGTTCTAAGAAGATCAGATTGAAACATAACAAGACTAGAACAGAACACTGTAATCGATGTTGTTAACTTCAACATGTGATCAGAACATTGATTGATGTGTTCAGAACACAAAATAAGTGATCATGACAGGAATCGAACACTGTACTCAATACAACATGTATTTAGAACATGTTAGGGGGTACCCTTGTTCTAAGAAGATCAGAATGAAACATAACGAGACTAGAATCGAACACTGTAATCGATGTTGTTAACCTCAAGATATGATCAGAACATTGTTTGATGTGTTCAGAGAAAAAGTACAATTTTGATGATTTGCGCAGCTAACTCGCTCGGTAAACGATGTGGCCAAAGTATAACTTCAAATTATTTACCTTCCATCATTCGTCTTGTGTGTAAAAATCAGTCGAACAAGTTATCGCATAAACATAGCTGAAAAAAAATCGTGATAGGGTATGGAAGCCAGGGGTTACATCTTGTCAGAAGAGCAAAAAGGATGAAAGGACTCTTCCTCCTCCTTACCGCACATTCCTTGGCTAAAGGGCTAATGGGCTAAAGGGCTAATGGGCTAAAGGGCTAATGGGCTAAAGGGCTAAAGGGCTAATGGGCTAAAGGGCTAAAGGGCTAAAGGTGCAACAACCTCGTCGATCGCTATCAGCAAGAACGCTTGTACTTTGTAGAAAATTAATCTTTATTTGTAAATGGTTTCATGTTCAGAACAAGGAATGGAACCTAGGGGTTACGTCTTACGTAATAAAATCCCCGAGGTGCGATGAGTTACGTTTTTCGAACTAGTGTTTGGAACACTGAACTTTTCAAGATGATAGCAGAGAGTTTAGCAATGTTCTGTTGTTGGATTTTAAATTCCGCGCTACAACATGCATAAGGTGGCAGCCTTGAGGTTTACCGCCGTAAAGATGGCAAGAGTGAGGTTAACAATGTTCTGTTGTTGGATTTTAAATTCCGCGCTATAACATGCATAAGGTGGCAGCCTTGAGGTTTACCGCCGTAAAGATGGCAGCAGTGAGGTTAGCGACGCTCTATTGTCCTTCAAAGTGAGGTTAGGGTTTGTCAAGAAGACAGCTGTCAAAAAAGCACGTGGCTATGTTTACCAAACAAGAGCACGTGGCTGTGACGTCACGCCTCAGCATGCAAAGTTTAATGTCTACAACTACGTAGTAAACATTCTGCTATGTTCACAAGATTTTTTACACATAACTATTCTTTATGCTTTAAGTTCATTCACATAGGCTATGCTAAGATAGCAGCACAAACACATGCGAACTTTGTACATTCTAATGGAATAAGTTTAGTACTATGTGCATCATGGATACATGATGTGTGCACGCATTTAAACTTGACTATACGTAATGCTGCTGCTTTGTTTACAAGATTTTTATACATTGCTGTTCTTTATGCTTTAAGTTCGTGCACACACAAGCGATAGTCGTACGCTCTGGCAGGAGAAGTTTAGTACGACAGTCGATGCATACATTATCGATAGGTGATGTGTACACGCTTTAGAACATAGCTCATCTTTATGCTTTAAGTTCGTGCACATGGGTTTGGGATACACAAAAGCGATTGCTACATGCTCTAGCGGAAGAAGTCTAGTACGATAGTCGATGCATGTAAAATCGATAGGTTATGCTAAGATAGCAGCACACTTACATGATTTTAGCACAATCTAGTGGAAAAAGTTTAGTATGATAGTCGTTTCGTGCAAAATCATTAGGTAATGTGTAAACGCTTTGAAACAAGGCCATTCTTTGTACTTTAAGTTCATGCGTACAGGTTATGCTAAGATAGCGGCACAATCTAGCGCAAGAAGTTTAGTACGAGAATGCAAAGTCGATAGGTGACGTGTACACGCTTTGAAGCATGGCTATTCTTCGTACTTTAAGTTCATGGGCATAAGTTATGCTAAGATACCAGCACAATCTAGCGGAAGAAGTTTAGTACGAGATTCGATGCATGCAAAATCGATAGGTGATGTGTACACACTTTGAAACATAGCTATTCTTTGTACTTTAAGTTCATGTGTATGAGTTATGCTAAGATAGCAGCACAACCTAGCGGAAGAAGTTTTGTACGAGAGACGATACATGTAAAGTCGATAGGTAATGTGTACACGCTTTGAAACATGGCTATTCTTTGTACCTTAAAGTCATGCGTATAGGTTATGCTAAGATAGCAGCACAATCTAGCGGAAGAAGTTCAGGGTGATCTGTACACGCTTTGAAACAAGGCTATTCTTTGTACTTTAAGTTCATGCGTCTTAGTTATGCTCGCGATAGTCGATGCATGTAAAATCGATAGGTTATGCTAAGATAGCAGCACACTTACACGATTTTAGCACAATCTCGTGGAAGAAGTTTAGTACGAGAGTCGATGCTTGCAAAATCATTACGTAATGTGTACACGCTTTGAAACAAGGCTATTCTTTGTACTTTAAGTTCATGCGTCTTAGTTATGCTAAGATAGCGGCACAATCTATCTGAAGAAGTTTTGCACGAGAGTCGATACATGCAAAATCGATAGTTGATGCGTACACGCTTTGAAACATGACTATTCATTGTACTTTAAGTTCATGGGTATAGGTTATGCTAAGATAGCAGCACAATCTAGCGGAAGAAATTTAGTACAAGATTCGATGAATGCAAAATCAATAAGTAATGTGTACACGCTTTGAAAAATGGCTATTCTTTATACTTTAAGTTCATGTGTATAAGTTATGCTAAGATAGCAGAACAACCTAGCGGAAGAAGTTTAGTACGATATTTGTTGCATGCAAAGTCGATAGGTAATGTGTACACGCTTTGAAACATGGCTATTCTTTGTACCTTAAGGTCATGCGTATAGGTTACGCTAAGATAGCAGCACAATCTAGCGGAAGAAGTTTAGTACGAGAGTCGATGCTTGCAAAATCGATAGGTAATGTGTACACGTTTTGAGACATAGCTATTCTTTGTTCTTTAAGTTCATGCGTCTTAGTTATGCTGAGATAGCAGCACAATCTACCTGCAGAAGTTTAGTACGAGAGTCGATACATGCAAATTCGATAGTTGATGTGTACACGCTTTGAAACATGACTATTCATTGTACTTTAAGTTCATGGGTATAGGTTATGCTAAGATAGCAGCACAATCTAGCGGAAGAAATTTAGTACGATATTTGATGCATGCAAAATCAATAAGTAATGTGTACCCGCTTTGAAACATGGCTATTCTTTGTACTTTAAGTTCATGTGTATAAGTTACGCTAAATAGCAGCACAACCTAGCGGAAGAAGTTTAGTACGATATTTGTTGCATGCAAAGTCGATAGGTAATGTGTACACGCTTTGAAACATGGCTATTCTTTGTACCTTAAGGTCACGCGTATAGGTTATGCTAAGATAGCAGCACAATCTAGCGGAAGAAGTTTAGTACAAGAGTCGATGTGTGCAAAATCGATAGGTGATGTGTACACGCTTTGAAACATGGCTATTCATTGTACTTTAATTTTATGGGTATAGGTTATGCTAAGATAGCAGCACGATCTAGCGGGTGAAGTTTAGTTCGATGGTCGATGCATGTAAAATCGATAGGTCATGTGTACACGCTTTGAAACATAGCAATTCATACTGCTGCTCTGTTCCCAAGACTTTTAAGCATAGCTAACCCTAATACTGCTCTTAACGACGTCGAGCTAAGGATTGATTACGTGACCGTGACGTCACGACCACGTGCTCTTGTTTGGTAAACATAGCCACGTGATTTTTGACAGCTGTCTTCTTGACGAACCCTAACCTCACTTTGAAGGACAATAGAGCGTCGCTAACCTCACTGCTGCCATCTTTAGAGCGGTAAACCTCAAGGCTGCCACCTTATGCATGTTGTAGCGCGGAATTTAAAATCCAACAACAGAACATTGCTAAACTCTCTGCTATCATCTTGAAAAGTTCAGTGTTCCAAACACTAGTTCGAAAAACGTAACTCATCGCACCTCGGGGATTTTATTACGTAAGACGTAACCCCTAGGTTCCATTCCTTGTTCTGAACATGAAACCATTTACAAATAAAAATTAATTTTCTACAAAGTACAAGCGTTCTTGCTGATAGCGATCGACGAGGTTGTTGCACCTTTAGCCCTTTAGCCCTTTAGCCCATTAGCCCTTTAGCCCTTTAGCCCATTAGCCCTTTAGCCCATTAGCCCTTTAGCTCATTAGCCCTTTAGCCAAGGAATGTGGGGTAAGGAGGAGGAAGAGTCCTTTCATCCTTTTTGCTCTTCTGACAAGATGTAACCCCTGGCTTCCATACCCTATCACGATTTTTTTTTCAGCTATGTTTATGCGATAACTTGTTCGACTGATTTTTACACACAAGACGAATGATGGAAGGTAAATAATTTGAAGTTATACTTTGGCCGCATCGTTTACCGAGCGAGTTAGCTGCGCAAATCATCAAGATTGTACTTTTTCTCTGAACACATCAAACAATGTTCTGATCATATCTTGAGGTTAACAACATCGATTACAGTGTTCGATTCTAGTCTTGTTATGTTTCATTCTGATCTTCTTAGAACAAGGGTACCCGCTAACATGTTCTAAATACATGTTGTATTGAGTACAGTGTTCGATTCTAGTCTTGATCACTTATTTCGTGTTCTGAACACATCGATCAATGTTCTGATCACATGTTGTATCGAGTACAGTGTTCGATTCTAGTCATGATCACTTATTTTGTGTTCTGAACACATCAATCAATGTTCTGATCACATGTTGAAGTTAACAACATCGATTACAGTGTTCTGTTCTAGTCTTGTTATGTTTCAATCTGATCTTCTTAGAACAAGCGTATCCCCTGACATATTCTAAACACATGATGTATTGAGTACATTGTTCGATTCTAGTCTTGATCACTTATTTTGTTTTCTGAACGCATCAATCAATGTTCTGATCACATGTCGTATCGAGTACAGCGTTTGATTCTACTCTTCTTATGTTTCGAAAGTCTAAACATGCACAATAATGTTATCGCTGCACGCGCTTGCCTTCGCGATGCAAGTTTAAACTTGTTCGATATAAAGCTATGCCTTGACATAAGAGGCGGAGGAGGAGGTAGAGAAGGAGGTGGGGGAGGGGGGAGGAGGAGGAGGAGGAGGAGGAGAATGATAAGGCCTTAACAGCCTATGTATAGTCGCCATTGTTTTTAAAGATGATAGCTGTCAAAAGAATTTTTCAAATTATCCACCACCACATTTCAGCTAAAGAGGGCGGCAGGGTGCTCTGTTGATTAAGCACATAGAATTTCAAATTGCTCTCCACCACATGCATAACAGCAGCTGTTATCTTGCGCAGTAGCCTCTAAGCTAGCTTTCTTCATAAGAGTAGCCGCCATCTTGTGCGAGCACCCCTAGGCCGTCTCATAAGGAGCTATGTATAGTCACCATTTTGTGTCTGCCATCTTGCGTAAGCATCCCTAGGACGTCTCAAGGCATCTTGTTTCTCATAAGAGCAGCCACCATCTTGAAGAAATAGATAGCTGCGAATGCCAAAGGGCTTAAGTAGGAATCGAACCGTTGATCTCATCATTAGACTATTTTTTTCTTGTTCCTGATACTACGAACCTACGTATTAGGCGGAAAAATTTTGTCCGTTTTGCTCTACGATGCATCGTTTTTGAGATATTTAACATTTTGCATTTAAGTCTCCAAATTTAATGAATCGAACCTGCACGGTACGTTATACTCTCTACCATAGCTAGACCTGATCATGTTACGAAGACTCGCTTCAATACAAGCTAAAACAGAGCAAATGCCAAAGGGCCTAAGTAGGAACCGAACCGTTGATCCCATCATTAGACTATGATTTTCTTATTCCTCATACTGCGAACCGAGGTATTAGGCAGAAAAATTTTGTCCGTTTTGCTCTACGGTGCACCGTTTTCGATATATTTAACATTTTGCATTTAAGCCCTAAATTTAATGAATCGAACTATCACGACACGTTAGCCTCTAAGCTAGCATTCTTCATAAGAGTAGCAACCATCTTGCGCAAGCACCCTTAAAGCGTCTCATAAGGAGTTATGTATAGCCGCAATCTTGTGTCCGCCATCTTGCGCAAGCATCCTTAGGGAGTCTCTAGCCAAGGACCCTTAAGCCATCCCATAAGAGCAGCCGCTATCTTGCACAAGCATCCCTAGGGTATCTCATAAGGAGCCATGTATAACTGCCATCTTGCGCAAGCATCCCAAGGGCGTCTCATAAGAACCTGTGTATAGCAGCCATCTTGCGTAAGCACCCTTAAGGAGTCATGTATAGCCGCCATCTTACGCAATTAGCGTCGAGAGAGGGCTGCTGTAGAATTTTTCTTTTTAAATTATCCGCCACCACTTTTCAAAGGTATCTAGCTAAAGATGGCAGCACTGCGGATGACAGGTGACGAATTTACATCTACTACGATAAAGAGGGCAGCACGGTGCTCTCTGTATTAAAGATGGCGGATGACAGCTGCACATGGCTATGTTTACCAAACAAGAGCACGTGGAATTTGCCGCCATCACATTTCAAACTAAAGAGGGCAGCACTATGCTCTGTTGATTAAAGATGGCGGATGGTAGCTGTCGAAAAAGCACGTGAGTTTGTTTCCAAACAAGATCACGTGGAATTTTTCAATTTGCCGCCACCACATTTCAAAGGTATCTAGCTAAAGATGGCAGCACGGTGCTCTCTTGATTAAAGATGGCGGATGATAGCTAACAGTACTTTTCAAATTGCCCACTACTACGTGCTTAAGGTAGTAGCCATAAAGAGGGCAGCACGGTGTTCTGTGGATTAAAGATGGCGGATAACAGGTGATGAAATTGCCCGCATGATAGTAGCACAGTGCTCTGTTGATTAAAGATGGCGGATGACAGCTGTCAAGAAAGCACATGGCTTTGTTTCCAAACAAGAGCACGTGGAATTTACCACCACCACATTTCAAACTAAAGAGGGCAGCACTGTGCTCAAAGATGGCAGATGACAGCTGTCAAAAAAGCACGTGAGTTTGTTTTCAAACAAGAGCACGTGGAATTTTTCAATTTGCCGCCACCACATAGAGGGCAGCACTGTTCTCTCTGGATTAAAGATGGCTGCTTGTCGAAAAGCATTTTTCAAATTATCCGCCACCGCATTTCAAAAGTAAGTAGCTAAAGAGGGTAGCACTGTGCTCTATAGATTAAAGATGGCGGATGACAGCTATCAAAACAGCACGTGGCTGTCAAAAAGCACGTGGATTTGTTTATCTCGAGCTAGTGAGGTTAAGTTGGTAGCACTAAGGTTTAGGTCCGTCAAGATGGCAGCACTGCCGATGACAGGTAACGAAAGAGGGCAGCACGGTGCTCTGTAGTTTAAAGATGGCGGATGACAGCTGTCAAAAAGCACGTAGCTGTCAAAAAAGCACGTGGCTTTGTTTACCACGCGCTAGTTAGGTTAAGTTGGTAGCACTAAGGTTTAGGCCCGTCAAGATAGCAGCACTGCCGATGACAGGTGACGAATTTTACATCTACTACGATAAAGAGGGCAGCACAGTGCTCAAAAATGGCGGATGACAGCTGTCAAAAAAGCACGTGGCTGTCAAAAAACACGTGGCTTTGTTTACCACGCGCTAGTTAGGTTAAGTTGGTACCACTAAGGTTTAGGCCCGTCAAGATGGCAGTACTGAGGTTAGCGATGCGTTGTTATCTGTCAAAAAGAACGTAGCTTTGTTTACAAATCTGTCAAAAAGCACGTGGCTGTCAAAAAGCACGTGGCTTTGTTTACCTCGCGCTAGTTAGGTTAAGTTGGCACTACTGAGGTTTAGGCCCGTCAAGATGGCAGTACTGAGGTTAGCGATGCGTTGTTGTCTGTCAAAAAGCACGTGGCTGTCAAAAAACACGTGGCTTTGTTTACCTCACGCTAGTTAGGTTAAGTTGGCACTAGTGAGGTTTAGGCCCGTCAAGACGGCAGCAGTGAGGTTAGCGATGCGCTGTTGTCGATGACAGCTGTCAAAAAGCACGTGGCTTTGTTTACAAATTCAAATCTCGCGCCAAAATTCAAATTTCCCGCCAAAATTCAAATTTCCCGCGGGCGGCGGCGGAGGAGGAGGCGGGCGGAGGCGTGCGGCGGCGGAGGTGCCGCAGAACTGTCCAATTATACTACTATCAAACGTTCTTTCACTGTTAGTCATCACGTGCATACTAATGCTCTTTCTCTACTGTCTGGGTTTGATAAAAGAACACAAGGCACAATCGCCTGCACATGCGTGCATTAAATTTTTGCACAAGGTTTTTATTGTAAACAATGTCTGCACTGCTTACGAATTAACGTATGAGCTCAAAGGGAGGAGGTAAGTCTCCATAGATATCGAAATACCATACTTTAGATTTACGTTTTACATAAGCAACATAATGAGTTCCAGGTCCGCGACAGTTGTCCAAGTTAATTACCGCACTTTCACGTTCACGTAGGCACGCTGGTAGTTGATAGCGTTTATACACGCCTCGAAGATAACTAATAATTAGTTGTTTAGCAAACGTATAAACTTTTTCATGCTTCAGAGCTCGATGTGGCAGTGCATTTAGTAGACGTTTTTTGGAGAAATGTAGATGCCAAGCCTTCTTTGTATGGTGCTAGCTCCATGTATACACCTTTGCCTCGTAATGCAATTGCCTCCATCGTATTGTTATGACGTTCACTCTTTTTCAACTGTTGTTTTAGCTTCTTCTACAGCCTTAAAAGTTCTTGCTACAGCCCTAGCACCACCCAGCAATGACCCTAAAGCTGCTAGGCCAGCAAACGGCGCAGTAAAAATCCTCCTCGTTTTGGTGCAGGAATAATTCGTGCACGTTTAATAAACATTCCTCTTGACATTGGAGAAGTTCTCGCTCTTGCTGCGCGTAGTGCCGTAGTAATAACTACACGCGGATTGTATTGCCCTCGAATAGCTTTTTGTGCAGCCTTTATAACATCTTTCCATCCGACAGTTTTTGCCTTCTTCTTCATGTCGTTTGGATATGGTTGTTTCACCATTCTGTACACGAATTTACTCGTCAAGAGCAAATTACAAACTAACCGTTACCTCTTGTTTCGTTTGTTATACCAGGTGGCTCTCGAACGTCGTACTTTCTACTTATAAATGCCCCGCATGCACAAATGATGAATGGGATGTCTACGAACTGATTTTCACAGGGGAACTACTGTCAGCGGGCAGTTTACGTCAGAATATAAAGAGGTAAGAAACGGAGTGTCGCTCGCAGCATTTTACTCAGCGCTGCCGGTCGAATGCACCACTTGCATTAGTAAACATCGTTTTCGACCACATAGTTCTAGGCTGGTGTATGGTACAGCCGCACCCTACTTGCTGTCTGCATATCGGCAATTGCTAGTGTGACCAGCAGCGGTGAATACACAGACATTATTTTAACCTGGACAATCTGGTCGGAATGCAACAGAAGCTCCAAACAAACGTATGCCTTCTACACACGTACTTCACCGAACTGTATTAGTTTTCGTTTCACACAAGCAACTGTTCCATCGAGTGGAATATCTACACGTGTATAAATTAATAAGTTATTAGATTTCCTTTTCTGCATTTTTGGCGTGTCTGCAAACAGTAGCGGCGATTAGGGGGATGGGGCGAAGAGTGACAGTCGCCCCCCCCCCACTTTGTGGAGTAAACATTACATTTTTATTCCACTTTAGCC
Organism: Anabrus simplex; assembly: GCF_040414725.1. Taxonomy (NCBI): domain Eukaryota; kingdom Metazoa; phylum Arthropoda; class Insecta; order Orthoptera; family Tettigoniidae; genus Anabrus; species Anabrus simplex. The sequence goes on from NC_090265.1 coordinate 1,397,640,008, forward strand.
AGCTGGAACTAGGAATTATTTAAAAGAGCTGTTTGTACAAACATTGTTATTTTATCTGCTAATTCCTTCGTTTATTTTATTTAATTATTAACATAATTATTGACAGAAATACGCACAAAATGCTGTTTGTCGCAGCTAACCAATTTGTAAAGCACTACGGCAAGTAATGGAGACTTTGCATTTGCTGTGAAGAAGGGTAGTAGGGGTACATATTTTTTTGCCGAGGTCGTGACCACTGAGTTATAATTCACCCACTTGCCGTGCGCATTCATCAGTCTGTCAGTCTCCTTAGTGTCTGTTATTTTCTTAGTGAGTATTCAAAAATAAATGATTTTTAATTGCATAATCATGCCGTACTTCTATTTAATTATGCCGGGCGAGATGGCGGTGGGGTTACGGGCGCGCAGCTCTGAGCTTGCACTCTGGATATAGTAGTTTCGAATCCCACTGTCAGCAGCCCTGAAGATGGCTTTCCGTGGTTTTCCATTTTCACACCAGGCAAGTCCTGGGGCAGTACGTTATTGAAGGCCACGGTCGCTTCCTTTCCACACGTAGCCATTTCCTGTCTCATCGTCGCCATAAATCCTATCTATGTCGGCTCGAAGTAAAGCCAGTTGTAAAAAATAACATTCACTTGTAATCGTATTTCAACGGGAACATATACCAACGTTCCTAAATTAATTCTTTGTGTTATGTTATTTATTCAATTAAGTGCCCCGTAGTATGTTTGTGAGACCTGGTGAAAAACTTTTTATTATACAGCATTGAATCAAAATCTCAAAAAAAAAAAAAAAAAAAAAAAACGAATAATCCACAGGGCAGATTAATTACATTCACATATAAGGTAACATAATACAAACGAAATACTTTAGTCCGGCAAAAGTAAATTTGGTATTCTTTTGCGTTGAAATTGAAGACATGGATGGAAGAAGGGCTTAAGTCAGGTTGTGGCGTTATTCGGTAAATTGCATATATACGTTCCTTGGAGGCTGTTCTAAATTCTACCTAAATGGCTTCTCAGTAGTGTTAATAGATGGCGTGTGATGTGCTATATTGAGTTGCGCCGTTCTTACAAATATTGTTCGTGCCCGACTTAAAATACACTCCAATGCTGACTTACGGCGAGCCAGCAATCATCACTCATCAGAAGCGAAACGGCTGACGCAGGAGTAATGTCAGGAGGAGAAACATCTGATATTTCAGCAGATGACAGTGAATATATACCAAGTGAAACCTCAGATGATTCGGATACTATCCGAATGTTCTGCCGTTCTCAGCCCAGTGTCATTTGCAACACCACAAACAAAAGGACTTAAGTTTTCTATTCCAAAGTATGTCATATTATGTCACTCACCTGAAGAAACTGTATGAGGAAGCCAGACTTATAATATTACGTTTCATGATACGTTTCAGTTAATGAAGGATATGAGGTCTGTAGATACTTTGGGTAGCTTTCCAGTCCCTCATGTAGGTATTGAACCCGGGAAATTAAAATATGTTAAGGATTTAGTAAGCTTTCTATGAGCAGGTGCACGTGCATGGTTTGAAAATATTTTCCGGGGAGATGAATCTGTGGGAGTAGGAAATTCTCGATATAGTGAGTCCCCTAATAATATGTTGTGACTTGTCAAATGTTCTAACCTGTAAAACTTGTCTACATGCTACCAACAATGTAAATAATATTAATTTTCAATGAAAATGTTTCTTGAAAATGGAATAAGGGCGTAACTCCAAAATACAAAATTGACAACAAACCACAAAATTTATAAATACTTTTGATGTACATATTATGAAATAATCAAGAATGTAGTTAAATATAATATTCCAAAATTCTGTATTTCTGAGAAAAGTGTTTGATGCTGTAATTCTTTAAACTCATTTATCTCAAAAGTGTGTTTTTTTGAGTTACGCCCTTCTTCCATCCATGTCTTCAATTACAATTACAATTAAATATATATATATATATTTTACAATTTACTGAACCCTTTGGTCCGTCATGGGTTCATGACTTTACGTCGCACCGACACGGATAGAACTTATGGAAGGACGCGACCGTGACCTTAATTAAGGTACAGCCTCAGCATTTGCCTGTTATGAAAATGGGAAACCACGGAAAACCATCTTCAGGGCTGTCGACAATGGGATTCGAAACCACTATCTCCCGAGCGCAAGCTCACAGCTGCGCGCCCGTAACAACACAGCCAGCTCGCCCGGTGCAATTACATAGATGTGCGGTATGATTATGCAATTGAAAATAATTTAGTATTTGAATACACCCTAATAAACTAATAAACAATAAAGAGACTGCTAAACTGACGAATGCGCGCGGCAAGCGGATGAATCTTGACTCAGTGGCCACGACCTCGGCAAAAGAATACAAAAGAATATGTACTCCTACCAGCCTTCCTCACAGCACATGCAAAGTCTCCACTACTTGCCGTAGCACTATACAATAAAGGAAAGATTTAGCATATAAGAGAACAAGGCTTGTACAAATAGCTTTTTTAAAATAATTCCTAGTTCCAGCTGGCTAAAGTGGAATAAAATGAAAAATTTACTCTACAAAGTGGGGGTGGGAGTGACTGTCCCTCCTCACCCCACTCCCTAACCGCCGCTATTGTTTGTAGATACGCCTAAGATGTAGTAAATGAAGTCTAATAACTTATTAATTTATACACGTGTAGACATTCCACTCGAAAAAAAACAGTTGATTCTATGGAACAAAAACTAATACTGTTCGGCGAAATGCTCGGCGTACGTCTGTTTCGAGCTTCTGTTGCACTCCGACCAGGTTGTCCAGCTTAAAATTATGTCTGTGTATTCACCGCTGCTGATCACACAACCCATTGCCGAAATGCAGACATAAAATAGAGTGCGGCTGTGCCATACACCAGCCTATAACTATGCGGTCGAAAACGATGTTTACTAACGCAAAGGTTGCATTAGACCGGTAGCGCTGAGTAATATACTGTGAGAAACACGCCGTTTCTTACCTCTTACGATTCTGACGTAACCTGCCCGCTGGCAGTAGTTCCCCTGTGAAAATCAGTTGGAAGACATCCCGTTCAACATTTATGCATGCGGGGCATTTATAAGTAGAAAGTACGGCGTTCGAGAGGCATCTGTTATATATATATTACTATTGCCTACTTTATTGTTCAGTTATCATGAAGATTATAAATCAGAAAGGCACACTACCTGTTAGTGACATTGTGCCACATCTCTTACCTAGTTCTAGTACAACAACAAAAAAAAACGCCACGGAACGTTGTTTCGTTTTATTACTCTATGTATTATATCAAGCCCATCGGGTTGCGGGAAAAAAATCTTCTACTTTCACTCATTACTTCTTTAAATTTTATACGCTTCGAGAATATTTACGTTTTCGCAAAGTCACTCTATCAACCGCTAAATACTATCTACAAACTGTAATGCACGATCCGGTTAAAGATGGAATGAAATATTTTGAATCACCGGACGATATGCTTTCTAATTATCTTATGATCATTAACGATGTCGCAAGAGAACAGCAAAACGTTATTCGTGTAATCTTTTGTATGGGACGACATAAGTTTGTTTATTGCATCTATTTATACCAAACCTATTCTTGTGTGCCTAAGCAGTTGATACGCGACAACGCAAATGTTATTGTACTTTTTCGGTAAGATGAGCGTACACGCGACATGTGTATGACGATTATGTTAACATTGTTATGACATTCAATGAATTCAAACGTAGGTGTGCTACATGTTGGTCATCACATCGTTACAGCTTTTCAGTTATTGATTAAGAAAATGATGTTCAGCATGTGTTTCGATCATTTTATATGCATTAACACAGAATTAAAGTCACCAGTTGATCAAAAACCATCATCATGTTGACATCTAGCAAGGTGATTACAAAACATATCATCCATGCACGAAACAAGTTCGACGGAAATTTTTAAGAGCTTAAGCGTATTCAAGCAGACAGGGATTTGTTTTTAAAATCACAACTAATTACACCACTCAATGAAATTTTTAATACTACTTCATTGCCGCAGTCTACTTCTAGTTTTACTTCTATGCAAACATCATATGATAAAGAGCAGCATGAAGAAGAACAAGAAGAAAAGAAGCATAAACCAGAAATGCAATCTGAGAAAGAGCAGAAGCTAGATATAGATCAAGAAGAGGATAAGGAAGAAGATCTTAACAGTATTTCACCATATAAGCGTGCTGAGCTTTTAACTACAGATGTTATTGCTGAAACATCTACTACATCGACACAAGATCTACCATCGTTGTCTGAGGTTATGATCATGCCAGAGTATCGTAATCAGTTTAGAACTTTTATTCAAGTTACCTATGGATCTCTTTGCACCTTATATAGAAAACTCTTTACAGGACAAACTGACACTACCTACAGTATGCGCTATAAAGACGACTGTAACTGGATAGGAAATTCAAATGTTAACATTAATAGCAACAAACTTATTGTAAAAGGTGTTACTTATAATCCTACGAAAGGACTCTTAGAACTTCTTTTCTCATGAATACCTGGCAAGGATATAATTTTGCAAGATGATCTTAAAAATATAAAGCAATACATTTTGATACTAACGCAACACGGCGTAATTAAAAGAGAACAGAAGCTGTAAATGCAAATAAGATTTACAAATATTGGGAGTTTATTTCTGAGCGGTTTCCGACTGAACGTGGTCTTGATGTTCTCTACAAGCCTTTGTTTCCGTATGTAGATGTAAGATACTAGAATGACCCAAACTTACTCGTTGAAGGATTACAACTTTCAAGAGCATAGCAAGATGCTGGTCACACAGGTCACGATTCAGAAATTCTAGAAATAGAGAGAGAATTACAACATGTCGGTATTATTTTTTAATAGCTCGTCAAGAGAATATCTCACCTCTAAAAGTAAACATCGCACCTGAGTAACATAAACCACCACGTCGCACCTACTGTCGCAGACGCATTATTACACGTGGAAAAGACGATCTCTGGCAAGCAGATTTTGTAAAAATGATTCCATATGCCTTTAGCAATAAGGGGTATAAGTATCTACTTACTGTTATCGTGTGTACTCGAAGTTTTCTTTTGTACAACTTGTGCGTTTTAAGACAGCAGCTCAAGTCAAAGAAGCATTTAAACATATTGTCGAAGAATCAAAACACCGCCCAAGGCTTCTTCAAACTGATCAAGGTAAAGAGTTTTACAAGAAAGATTTTTCTCCTTACCTCAGGTTGCTTGGCATTAAACACTACTCTACGTTCTGCAATCTCAAGGCATGTGTTGAAGAATGCTTTAATCGTACACTCAAAACAATGATGTGGCGAGAATTTACAGCATACGGTTCATATCATTGGATTGATCTGCTACCTTGATTTGTATCTACCTACAGCGATACAACTCATCGCACTATCGGAACAAGGCTACGTCTTGTTACAAGGAATACACCTCGCCTAGATGCTATTCATCTTTTAATTAAAACAGCTGACCCGCGCCGCGATCACTTACTAATCCAGTTACGTATTTACTTCGTGATGTCAGAGGACAGCCTATTAAAGGAGGATTCTACATCTAAGAACTGCAAAAGACAAAATATCCTGATCACTATTTAATTGAACGTGTTATTCGACGTCGTGGGAATAAACTGTATGTTAAATGGCTTGGTTTTAATAACAGCTTTAATTCATGGATTAATAAAGAGGATGAACTTTAAATCTTGTGTGTGTTTTAATTCTCAATCCTCTACTTCTCCTTTCTGCTAAGTCAACATTATTACTAGGACATGCTGTAGGATTAATATTAAACATCACCTGTAATATGTTTTGAAAATTCATAAATATTTTAGAAATGCATTTTTTCTTCAAGTAAATCTGTTTTATCCTTTCTTTATTTTACTGTCTTTGCCAATACCTAGTAATACTTTTCCTTTTATTGCACCGACAACAACAAGTGCTGCTATCTTCTCAGTAACTGAAGCACTAGGTGACAACACGCGCAGCATAGCTTTACGAAACAGATTTTCATCAACTACACGTCTTAGTTTAGGATTGTTTTGTAGATGAGCAAGTTCACGCTCTTGCAGGCAGCATCTAGTACATTAATACCAGGAACACCACGTGCCAAGCGAACGACAAGTCGTGTTCTAGGGCCACAGTACTCGTAACTAAGAAGATAAAGCTCGAAGGGAGGAAGATCAATTACTTTATTGATGAGCCCATGCACAGCATACTTCCTCAGCTTTCTCCCAACACGTTTCTTCACCATTTTCTTGTTTACTCTTTTCGCAGCCATGATAAGTGTATATAAGCGAAGACAACTGGTTAGTTTCAGGCCCGTTATACAGTTCAATCAGTTGACATGTACGACACTTTCTCACAGAAGGTCTCCTACCTAAAATCACTTGTTCATTATGTAAACTACACGTCTGAAGCTCTGACAAAACAGGATCTTGAGTCCACTCACATGGCTCCTTATCCCAAATCTTCTGTACAGCATTCGCAGCTACATTAACCAAAAACGCCTTTGGTAATGCATTTAACTCGTCTTCAGTAGAAGTGTTTAGTTTCTTTTTGCATGCATAAAACTTTACGATTGCCTTTTCAACTGCTTTACACTTAGTATCAGTTAGAAATGACATGATGTCTTTACTCTACAAATGTTTCTTTCACACTAACGTTTTTTCGACACTGCAGTTTACATATGTTGTTCACCTCCCGGCAAGCACTGCAACACTACCAATCAAGGAGCATCCGCACATGTTGTAAAGACTGTTTGCTTGTTTCTCTACTATGCTCCTTCGGAAGAGTTTCAAATGATGAACACCCTAGTTCATGCATGTCGATAATTTCACACGATGATGGTAGATACTCACGCAACCATTCCTTCTTTTCACAACCCTTTAAAAAACAAGATCTGCTCTTGACAAATGTGCGTTCATCATTAAAGATATAAAACGATAAGGTATTCCTTTTCCTTCCCACTGTAACGTAAATTTTTTCGATCCATTGAGTCTGCTTTTTATCTTCATCTGTTTGCAAACAGTAAGGGAAAGGTGGACTAAATACTAAACTAACAAGTTTTGGTGCCCACAACACACTGCAATCTAACGCAGCCACCTCTTTAAACACAAATTTTTTGCCGTTTACTTTAAAGCCTTGTACATCAACTATTAATGTTCTGGTCATGTTTGCTCTCTACTCTCTATCACTGTATCGTTAAGACTAAAGAAAAATACTCCCACATATTATCTATAAAGCGTTCAGTCAGTAAGCAACGACCAAGTCTAAACATGCTCATCTCTGATGACATCATCGCTGCAGGTAAAAAAAAAAAAATAATAGCACGTGCTCACTCTAGCCTCATGTATAAGATCGCGTCGTTATAGTAATGCATGTTTAAACTTGTTCGATAGAGATATAACGCTATGCCTTGGCAGAGGAAGAGGAGGAGGAGGAGGAGGAGGAGGAGGAGGAGGAGGAGGAGGAGGAGTAGGAGGCCTTAACAGGCTATGTATAGCCACCATCTTACGCAGTAGCCTCTAAGCTAGCTTTCTGCATAAGAGCCTGTGTATAGCCGCCATCTTGTGCAGTAGCCTCTAAGTTAGCTTTCTCCTTAAGAGCCTGTTTATAGCCGCCATCTTGCGCAATCGCTCTCTAGGCCGTCTCATAAGAGCTCATGTATAATCACCATCTTATGCAATCGCCCCTAGCCGCCATCTCTAACAGCATCTTGGTTTAAAAATCAAGTTCTCTAAGATAATAGTATGTTGAGGACCGGTAGCTCGGTAAGTGTATTGAGAAGGGCAGCTTGCTTTATAACTATGATCGCAGGAAGTTGAGAAGGGCATCTTGCTAGCTTGCGGCGTGACTAAGTCACGTTAAGATCAATTTAAATTCCGCGCTATCAAGTTTACATCCGTCAAGGTAGAAGTAAGCCATGTTCATGTAGTTAAAGATAGTGGCTGACAGCTGTCAAAGAGTGGAATTTTTCAAATTGGCCGCCACTACATGCCTAAGGCTGCAGGCATTTGGGTGTATCCCCTGCCAGCACGGAATTTTGTGATCGTCTGTTGTTTAAAGATGGTCGCTGACAGCTGTCAAAAAAGCACGTGGAATTTCAAATTGCCCGCCCGCACGTGCCTAAGAAAGAGGTTTAGTGACGTAAAGATGGCAGCACGGTGCTCTGTTGATTAAAGATAGCAACTGTCAGTTTTCAGCTGCCAAAAAGCACGTAGCTTTGTTTTAGCTGTCAGAAAGCACGTAGAATTTAAAATTCCCCGCTACTACATGCCTAAGGTGACAACGATAAGGTGTAGTGTCGTCAATATGGCAACACTGAGGTTAGCGATGCGTTCTTGTTTTAAGATTGCCGCCGACAGCTGTCAAAAAAGCACATGGAATTTCAAATTTCGCGCGCCCACGTGCCTAAGATGGCACCTATGAGGTTTAGTGCCATGAAGGTGGCGGCACTGAGGTTAGTGATGCGTTCCTTTTTAAAAATGGCAGCTGTAAAAAGGCACGGGGCTTTGTTTACAAACAAGAGCACGCGGCTTTGTTTAATGATGGACGCTGACAGCTGTCAATAAATCTCGTGGAATTTCAAATTGCCCGCCACTACATGCCTAAGGTGGTAGCTATGAGGTTTATTGTCGTCGAGATGGCAGCACTGAGGTTTGCGATGCGTTCTTGTTTAAAGATGGCCGTTGACAGCTGTCTAAAAAGCACATGGAATTTCAAATTTTGCGCGCCCACGTGCCTAAGGTGGTACCTATGATGTTAAGTGCCATCAAGATGGCAGCACTGAGGTTAGCGGTGCGTTCTTTTTTAAACTGACAGCTGTAATAAAGCACGTGGCTTTGTTTACAAACAAGAGCACGTGGCTTTGTTTAATGATGGACGCTGACAGCTGTCAATAAAGCACGTGGAATTTCAAATTGCCCGCCACTATATGCCTAAAGTGGTAGCTATGAGGTTTAGTGCCGTAAAGATGGCAGCACTGAGGTTAGCGATGCGTTAGTGTTAAAAGATGGCAGCTCTCACCTTGACAGCTGTCAAAAAGCACTTGGCTTTGTTTACAATCAAGAGCACGTGGTGATGACGTCACGATGTCAATGACCTTTGGCCTCGGGTGCTGACGCAGAAGAAAAGTGCTGATTCAGCGGATTTGGGAACCCCACTGCTTCTCTACTTATATTATCCTAGAGAACTGGTGAAATGTACATCCACGTTAGCAAGCCAAGCTTTGAACCAATATCTGTCATGAGTGTAAAACACATTCATAGCTGGAGAATATTACCACAAACCAAATGTCAATGTGAGCACTGCAGTGAGCCATCAGTTGCTGGTTTCTTCCTGGACAAAATCACCTCTCAAGTATCAGTAATACCATCAATAATAATAATAACATCAAATAATGAATGGAGCAAGTATCTAGGAATCGATTTCATAATGAAATATCTTTTGTCAGATATGAAGTAATTTTTATCTTAAATTCTGATTTAAACAATTTAGTTCTCCTGAGTATTGCTGTATCATCAGCGAAGGCAAAAGTTGACAATGCTGGGATTTCTTTGGATAAAATGTATCTGTAATTATCTGTGACATCATGGTCGGTAAGGTCATGTAACATTTTATGAATTGCCAAACTCAAATGGAATGGAGTGGTACGGAAACCTTGTGCTACTACACATATTATTTCTATAGGTTTGGATTTCTTTAAATCTGCTTCTACTTGAATACCGTTCTGCAAAAGGAAAACTATAATAAGTTTACGTAAATTGTCTGGAACGACAGACCGATGAAGAGGCCGTCTGATATGCTGATGTCCAATAGAATCAAACGCTTTGGATATGTCAAGAAAAAAGACGCAATAATCTGCTGGCGACGCTTTGAATTTTGAAATCAACCATTAAGAGAGGCCTGTACAATGTAGGTTCCAGGTAGTGGCATAAAACCGGGTTGATAAGGATTTAAAGTGATGTGTCCACATAGCTGAGCGTCTAATACACATTCTATGGTTATCCTGACCACAGAATATGTCTTAATAGATCTCCCTTCCTTATTGTCGTTTATTTCTCCCCCTGTGTGTAACAGTATTGTTCGTCCCCTTTTAAGCTGTGAAGGTGCATAAGAGAACTGCAGCTTTGCGTCAATGAGCAACGTGAGAAGTCTAGTGGCCTTAAGACGTCTTAAAAGACGAACTGTTATAAGATCGGGCCTGTTGACGTACCAACTTTTATGCAATGAAACACCCTTATGTACTGTATTCGTTCAATACAATGCTAAAAGACATGTCATGAGGCCCAACAAGTCAGATATGCCGTTTTCCGCGTCATTCTTCGCCATACATTGTTGTAAAAAGCATTTTACACCTGGTCTTGGATACGAGCGGTGCTGATCTAGCTCGAAGAGTGGGGTTATAATTGCGCGTACCGAGGAAGAGAGCACTAAGTACATCGAAACCTTGAATTTACGCTCTCTAGCGTTCGAGCGAGAAGGAAATAGCACGCCCCACTCAGAGATTGCCTACATCAGAAGGCGGAGTTTAGAGAATTTTAATTTGAGAACTGGATATTCTGAGCGATTTCCCTGTATATCAAGAGATAATAATAATAATAATACAATTTCGGAACAAGCCTTAGAAATGTACAAGTAAGGACTCATTGAAATCAGAATGATTTACAATATTTGATGATTTGAGGAAAGGTATTACTTCACGAGCAGAGTATTAATGACGTACATTATACAGATGTACGTAATGGGAATCATATGTCGAGAGCGCTTATCCTGACAGAGATAGGGGAGTCCCCACCTCATACTACTTCGCGTGCTATCATCCAGGAGAAAGCTTGTGAGATTACTAGAGTTTCAGTGGTGCGATTTACAGGAATGCAGATCAGTGAAAAGAAGAAGTCGAGATCTACAAAATAAATATTTATACGGCCCTGAGGGATCATTATTAGTTGACCGATTTGTCACCATTGGGCTTAGCTTACCCTCTCAATAGTCGAAGACCCGAATTTCTTATATAAGGATACCAGGACAGCCCTCAGTTACTCGTCTGTTACTCAGACTCGTATCCAGTGTGTCAAACAATGTTACTCGTTCGGTCACTGCTAACCAGTGCTACACATTGCTATCCATTGTTAATCAGTGTTGTTCGATGTTGTGTTTTGACGGAAGTGTACTCTTCATTAGGCCGACATACGTTCCTAATACAATCTTATTCTTCTGGAGTGAATAATAATTCTGGTGTGTGGATTTATATGATTCTAATCCAAATATATATTATAGGAATGCAGACAGGAAATGTCAGTAACGGCTCACACGAACATGTCTCTAAGCATAACATTCTATATTTTTCTCTTTGTCTCTTAGACCTTCTATTTGGATTATTAGATGTTTTATGCTCACGTTTATGACTACTTTGCAACTTTCTAGTCTTGAAATATCTGGCTGTAGGGTGATGAGGACCAGGCAATTCAGTTATTTGGTCGGCAAAAAACAGTAAAATGTTAGGAGCGAGGGATTCTAACTGATCCGCGTTCTCGGTCTGAATAATATACAGATTTTGTTTTCCGATTCTTGCATTACAATATCTTTTTCGTTTGGGATATCTTCGACATCTGGATTAATCTGTATTGGTCCTACACGTCCGTCCTCGTTTCTATTCTCAGCGGTTTGGTTTATGGAATTAGAAATACAAGGAGCTGTGTGGTTGATGGAATATTGCGCAGATATTTCATTTCTCCTGTTTTCTGGGAGAGATTTATTGACGTGAATGTTAACACCCAAAGATGTTTTACTTAGCTTAGCACGAATCGGGCATAGTAATTCTAGGTCAGACTGTGTAATGGACATTCTTTATCAAATGTATAGTCGATGAAACGAAGTTTTATAACCGAATGTAATACCACCAATTGATTTAGAATGGTCGTCGTTGTATACAGATCTGTTTATAATTTTAGTGCTGGAGTGATGATATGGTTATGAACGTAAAATGAAGCAATCCAATAAAAACTAATTAAACACAGATAACCTAACCTAATACAAACGTTGACTGTACGTATGAAAATATGTGACAGACTAAATGTAACAACTTTAAGTGCAACTGGTTCGAGTTCCGTCGTTTCTCTTTGAAAACCAGTGAGCTGAATAATGTATCATCAATGATGAATATTAATGGACAGGATTGTTGCACCTATAGATATTTAATTCCACATTCATTTGTACAGATTTAATTGAAACTCTTCAATAACTTACACATTATTATTTAGCGTATGCCTTATACAGACATAATCAGTAATATATGCACATATTTACAGCTGAGAAACAAAGTAATTTGTGCTTCACAATTGAATATCAAGTTTTTCAATCCAACGTACAGCATCAGGAGATACCAGGAGGAAGTCATCTTCATCACCATGATATGCTCGAATCTTGCATTCTCTGACGATATGAAGAATAGTCTGGTGTGGAGCTCCGCAGTCAAAGTCTGGATTAAGTAGCTTTTTCCACTTATGGAGAGCGGCTCTGCACCGGCCATGTCCTGTTCTATTCAGGGCAGTCCAGGTCTTGCGTGGTATGTGGGATCCACTTGGAAGTCTGGGACCTGAGAAGAAGGTATGAAGGCGCACACCAATGGTCCATTATATACTGGGTTGAGTGTCGTGAGAGAGTCATTATGCCGGATGAACACATGAGAGGTACTGAGGAGGTCGGAGTGAACAAAAGGACGCTTGGCTGGAGGAAGGATTTATCTACAAATTTCTTCGTATCATACAATGCAGATCGATGGCTCAACTGATTAACAACATGTTAAGTGATCGGAAGTTCCAAGTAATCACTGGAAGCAAGATAAGCAAGGAGAGGAAGCTAAACAACGGATTGCCCCAAGGATCAGTCCTCTCACCATTATTGTTCAACTTACATCTCTCTGACCTTCCTGACACTTCATCCAGAAAATTCTGCTATGCCGACGACTTGGCTCTAGCCGTAAAGGATCAGGTAATGGAGACGACTGAAGAGATTCTGACCTGTCTTTACTGGAAGATTACTTCAAAATCTGGAGACTTCAACCCACTGCGAGTAAAACAGAAGTGTCTTGCTTTCATTTAAATAATCGTTTGGCGAACGTGAAACTGAATGTTAGTTTCAGAGGGAGAATTCTGCGTCATAACTGGAACCTAAAATACCTTGGTGTTATCTTGGACCGTACACTATCCTTCAAATAACACCTTCTGAACGTAGCACAAAACATCCTTCATCCTTCATAAACTGCGTGGTACTACCTGGGGATCTTCAGCAACCACTTTGCGATTTTCAGCCCTGGGTTTGGTGTATTCCAGTGCTGAGTATTCTGCACATGTTTGGATGAACAGTCATCATACAAGGCTTGTTGACACCCAGCTTAATACCACAATGCGCATCATATCTGGCGCAATCACATCTACACCAGTTCATTGGCTTCCACTGCTAACTGGTATAAAGCAACCAGATCTACGCCGATCTAATGCCCTTATGAAGGAATTCCACAAGATTTCAAGAAATCCTAGTCTACCCGTGAATAGTGACCTGCCACTTCTAAACTTACACATTAGTTTCCATTTTTAAAGAACTTCTTTCAAAAACAATTAAAAAGAATAATAAATCAAAGATTACATAAAGTAGTAATTAAGATTGTTTAATAATACGCTATTTGTCTACTTCACCAGTAGTTCACTAAGGGCTTACCCCACCACATACTCCCTCCCAGCGACAACGGAGAGGTATGTGGCAGAAAACCGAACAGTTCGACCTGAACGAGGTTGGGTACTATTGAATCGAGCTGGTACTGATGAGCCTTTTCCTTGATTGTCGTTGGTAGTCAGGTGATCAGTTCTGGTGTTGAAAGTAGTAGCACACTGAACAGAAGAAGGATTGTAGTCACTGTCGAAAGGCAATGCGGGTTTGAGTCTCTTAATAGAAACAGTTTCTTCACCATGACCTTTGTCGATTACAAAACACTTAGTAGAGTGGGAAATCACTTTGAATGGTCCATCATATACTGGGCTGAGTGTCGTGAGAGAGTCATTATGCCGGATGAACACATGAGAGGTACTGTGGATGTTGGGTGGACAAAAGGAAACTCTGCTGAATGGTGTCCATGTTGGAGAGGCCGTAAAGACAGAACATGGCCTTTTAGCTTGAGTAAGAAGGAGGTTACATCAGTTGTCATATTTTGTTCTTTGAGATAGTCATCTGGTAGGCGAACTGGCTCTCCATAAACTAATGTAGCTGGTGTAGATGCCAGATGTGTTGTAAGAAGTGATGGAAGTCCCAGTAAAACGATTGGTAGTTGGAAGAGCCAGCTGTCTGATAGTTGTGCACGGAGTGCTGTTTTGAGCTGTCGGTGCCATCGTTCGATTTTTCCGTTAGCTGCCGGATAATAGGCTGTTGGCTTAATATGAGTACTGCCTAGAATTCTCATAAGGATGGTGAATAACGAACAGTGGAATTTCAACTGTGATGTCCATCAATGGTGTAGCCTCTGGCAGCTCGAAAAGCGATCGATGAGGGTGAGCAGGTAGTGAAAACCCTCAGATGGTGGAAGGGGGCCTACGATGTCGATGTGAATGTGGGAGAAACCTCGATCTACTGGAGCAAATGTACCATTGAATCTCTTGGTAAGATTGGTCACGTTGAACTCTGGCATCGTACACACGTTTTAGCCCATAATCTCATATCTTCTTTTATCGATGGCAAAACGTACCGTTTCAGTATTATTCGGAGAGATGCATTCATGCCTGGGTGAGGAATTTTGTGTAGTGCGTTAAATATTTGTTTGCGAAACTCTTCTGATGATTATGGCCGGATGTTTCCAGTAGAGATATCAACAGTTACTGATTTCCTGATGGTAGTCACTCATTTTTGAATTTGAGAGAAGTATCTTTTGACTGCAATAATGAATGAAGTTCCTGGTCGATTAATTGTGTTTGGGCTACATCGACAAATGATAATTGTGATGGAACTGAGATAGATAAGATGCGTGAACAGAAGTCAGCTGGAATATTTTCCTTAAAGAGGAGGAACCTTAAGTCAGTATTAAACTGACTAATAAAGTCCAACTGTCGTAACTGTCCGGGTGATGCGTTGTCTGAACGTTGCTGGAAGGCAAATTTCAGAGTTTTGTGGTCTGTATAAAGTGTGAAGTATCTAACTCCCAGCAAATAACGGAAGTATTTTCTTTTCTGAATATGCTGGGAGTAGTTCCCAGTGTATACGTGCTATACTGATTTTGTGTCTCACTTACAGTCTTTGAGTAGAATACTAAGGGTTCCAGTTTTTTATTACGAATCTGCTCCAAGGATGCTCCCATGGCGAAATCAGAAGCATCGACCATCAGTATGAGTGGTAGATCACATGACGGATGGGATAAGAGGGTTGCATTTACGATTTCGTGCTTGAATTGTTAAAAGGCTTGCACTGCCTCTTCTGTCCACTGAATTTTTCTGCGGTCACACTTGCTCGTGTCTTTGCAAAGATTGTAGAGCAGATGTTGAGTTGCAACAGTGGTGGGTAGTGAACGACGATAGCAGTTTACCAAACCAAGGAATGGACGGATTTCGGAGATATTTATGGTTAGTGGAAAAGCGAGAGTAACTTCGACAGGATTGTTGAGTCGTTTGGTACCTGCAGATGTTACACAGTATCCTAGGAAGGAAGTTTCAGAAGCCCCAAAACTGCACTTTGTTAGGTTCACATTGATACAAAATTTATGGAACCTTTCCAGCAGGATTCTAAGGTGGAGTTCATGTTCCATGTTTTCAGATTCCATGAGGATGTCATCCAAGTAACAGAAAACAAAGTACAGATCTCGAAGAATAGAGTCAATGTACCTTTGAAATGACTGGGCTGCATTTCGCAATCCAAACGCAAGTTTGAGCAATTCGCATAAACCGAGGGGGCTTACAACAGCAGTTGATGGTATATCATTTTCTGCTGTTGGAATATGATGAAACGCACGTATCAAGTCGATTTTTGAAAATATTGTTCTACCTGATAGACGGTTAAAGTCATACAGGTGTGAAACTGGGTATTGATCTGGTACAGTAATTGCACTGAGAGCCCTGTAATCTCCATATGAGTGCCAGGATCCGTTAGCCTAGTGTACTAAATGAAGAGGACTGGATCATTGACATTTGGAAGGTCTGCAGATGCCTAGGTCTATCATCTGCTGGAATTCTATCTTGGCTAGGGCAAGCTTGTCAGATGGCAACCGTCTAGCTTTAGTTGTAACTGGATGGCCTACTGTTGACATGGTGTGGAAAAAATGGATATCCGGTGCACATAAGGTTGGCCTGTCGCGAAGAATGTTTGGATCTTACTTAAGAATGGCTGAATATATATTATGAGGATCTAACAGGTGTATAGTATCAGTGGTTGAATTCTGTGCTGAAGTTGCGTTTGTTGAAATGTTGGTAGTATTATCAGTGCAGCGTTTGTGTTTGATGTCAACTAGCAGTGTGTAATCATTGAAGAAATAGGCACCAAGAAGAGGTTATTGGATATCAGCGATAGTGAATGGCCAGTGGAATGCACGTCTCAGACCTAAATCGACATTAATTAGGCGTTCACCGTAAGACTGAATGGGTGTTCCAATTGCAGCATACAGAATTCGTTTAGAAGTCCTGTTTTGTCTTGAACAGCAGAGAGAAAATCACTCAATATACGTCCACTCCTGTATCCACCAAAAACGTGTACCGGAAGAATGATCGGTGATATATAAGCCGCGAAAATTAATTTGGCCCTCATCGTTATGTGTCGCATATAACGAAGGGCCTAAGCATTTCCCGAAGCAGAAGGAAGCTGTGCACTAAAGGAGCATGGTGCGACACATTTCTTTGCCTTTTCACGGTATTTGAGATGATACCAACATAATGTACCATCTGATTGGTGTGTTTTACGATGACATGAACGTGATCGTGGACTAGAACGGATCGATTTTTATTCTCAAGCATATTGTTGATTGATAGTGACAGTCGTTCGTTTCGTGCCTCTAAACGGGAGATCCGATTGAGTTGTGGCAAAGATTAATCGGTAATAGATGGGGTTGACTGTATGGCAGATATGCAAGATGTGGTGTTAGAATAATCGAATTTGCGGTCAGCCATAATGGCCATATTGTCTAGTGTGACATTTGATGAGGGTTACACAGATCTTAAGTTTAAAGGTAGTCGTTGAATGAAAATTGTGCTTAAAAAGTCATCTTTTGCTTGGCTTCCGGCGAGGACACGAATTTCTCGTAACAGCTGGCTGCGTTTCTTCTCCCCTACTTCAAGTTCTGTTAAGAGTGTTGTTACCTTCCGGCTTTCAGACTCCTCGAGTTTTCCTATTAGGCGTGTTTTAAGGTCAGTGAAAGGTTTGGGTAAAAATCACTCCATATTTCTGCAACGTCCAGTTCAAATGTCCCTATAACATAATTAAATTTTGTAAGCTCAGCAGTGATACGAGTGGTAGAGAACTGAGCTTCTGTTTGGACTAACCCAATTCTAACGCTTTTACGCCATATAGGCGGAATTTTAACGGCAACTCGCGGTATTTGTTCATTGTCTGTAGGCATGTTTTCATGTGGTATTGCAGTATTTGTGGTGCCATTGGTTGACCTGGCAATAAT
Source organism: Anabrus simplex (assembly GCF_040414725.1). NCBI lineage: Eukaryota > Metazoa > Arthropoda > Insecta > Orthoptera > Tettigoniidae > Anabrus > Anabrus simplex. The sequence goes on from NC_090265.1 coordinate 1,397,657,665, forward strand.
ATATATACAGTATATGGAATAATATTAGGTAAGCACTATTTACACTGCACTGGTACCGTACGATAGACGTGGGTCACCACTATGGATATTTTATTCCACATTGAGTTATACAGATTTAATTAAAACTCTTCAATGGCTTACACATTAGGTGCCATTTTTTAAAGAACATATGTTAAGAACAATGTCAACGAATAATAAATCAAAGATTACGTAAAGTAATAAGTAAGACTGTCTACTAATATACTATTTGTTTAGTTCAACAGTAGTTCACCAGGAGGTTACACCACCACACAGCCATTCTCACAAACTAGAACCTATAGTTTTTAGAATGTGTCACAGAAAATAAACAAGGGCAACCAAGACAATGTCATCGTCCACGTAAAACACATTATTTTGCTGCAAGGTAAGCAACCGTATCTGTGTTCCTCCTTCAGGGAAGGAACGAAAACATTTAGTTGTAGCAGTAAAAGATGCACCTGGCGAGAACGCATTTGTTGTTTCATGCTGTGTGAAGTTATGTGGTTCAAACTACTGTAGCTCTTGGCTCAGATGACCAATCTGGTATAATAATATCAGGAACACAAGCGATTGACCAACTCTGTATCGCCACAATTATTTCAAATTCGTTTATCACGTTCATTTTGTACCTCACTCCCTACGTGCACTTCTTTTGACACAAATTCTTCAGAATAGCGCACTGAAGCATAACAATAATAATAGGTATATAAACAGGACGTCACTGTGTTATTCTGACGAAGCCTGCACTCGGCATATTTTGAGACTGTGGACCATGGAGTTTAGAATACAAAAAAAAAAGTTAAAACGCGCTGAAAGTTTTATTCTCTGTGTAGGTTCTGAATACGTATGTATTCCATTTGTGTTATATTTACATTTAGGCACACCTTAATAATAATTAATTATTTAATTTTGTAGTTGTTCGATAAATTATTTTAGATATATTCAGCAGCTCTCGTAATGTTACAACACATAAGTTCTTTCGTAATTAGAAAGAAAACACAGGCGTAAAGGTAAAATGAATTGTTGGTTATGAACTAATTTACTTATTTTTGACGTGTAATTCGTCTCCTATAGCATTTATCATTTGCCACTTGTAAATAAGCGGTATTGAATTGACTGTCTAATCAGCCTTTGATTTCACCTAAATTCAGGTTGACCGGGGGAGTTGGCCGTGCGGTTAGGATCGCTCAGCTGTGAGCTTGCATCCGGGGGGTAGTGGGTTCGAATCCCACTGTCAGCAGTCCTGAAGATGGTTTTCCGTGGTTTCCCATTTTCACACCAGGCAAATGTTGGGGCTGTACCTTAATCAAGGCCACGGCCGCTTCCTTCCTACTTCTAGGTCTTTCCTATCCCATCGTCGCCATAAGACCTACCTGTGTCGGTGCGACGTAAAGCAAATAGCAAAAAAAAAAAAAAAAAATCTCATTGGACCGAAATCGGTAGCCGCAGTCGCTTATGTGCGGCCAGTATCCCGTATTCGTGAGATAGTGGGCTCGAATCCTTCTGTCGGTAGCCCTGAATATGATTTTCTGTGGCTTCACTTTTTCACACCAGGACAATGCTGGGACTGTACCTCAATTAAGGCCATCGTCACTTCCGTCCTCTCCTAGCCCTTTTTCTATCCCATCGTCGCCATAAGTTTGTGTCGGTGTGGCGTAAAATAACTTGTAAAACAAATCAAGTTGGAGTCCGGCGACGTTGTCACTATATGAAATGGCGTATGGCTTTTAGTGCCGGGAGTGTCCGAGGACATGTTTGGCTCTCCAGGTGCAGGTCTTTCAATTTGAAACCCGTAGGCGACCTGCGCGTCGTGATGAGGATGAAGTGATGATGAAGACAACACATACACCCAGCCCCTGTGCCAGCGAAATTAACCAATGATGGTGAAAATTCCCGACTCTGCCTGGAATCGAACCCGGGACCCCTGTGATCAAAGGCCAACACGCTAATCGTTTAGCGATGGAGACGAACGTTGTCACGGTAATACAGTGGAACTGTACCTACCTAGTAGTAGTAGTACTATTGTATGTGAATCAGGAATCAAGGAGGTTTAGTGCTAGAGAGAGTTGGAACAAAGATATGATTTTTAGTGAGAAGGCAGTTTGTTCTCATAGGATGCCAACAGTGTGAGTGTAGTCGATTCAACATATTTGAATTATAGTACATTACATTAATCGATGCGATCATCACATCACTTTGTGAGGCGACTTTCTAATTATTGAATAATGATATAATTCCTGCACATCTTTCTCAATCAAATTTGAAACTGGTTCTGATGATGTTATGATGTCCACTGTGTGTCTGTGTTTGACTTCTGTCTCCATTTCGTATTTCAGTAATTACCTCAATGTTAAATGGGCAGATAATGACGAGGACCTCTATGAAATTAGTTCACATAGGTGAACTAATATTACCTTTCGGGAGTAACCATGACGCAGCAGGTGTGGAGTAGGGCGGGGTACAAAATACGCACAATTAAGGATGATATACATGAGTCTGCCTGTGCTTTTGACAGTGTCCATTACATGTGCGTGAGTGCGTGTTATCGCGAATCGTGCGTGAGACCTGCAAACGGGTAGTGCACTTCAAATTGCGAGCTATATATAATTCTGCTCATATATGCTAATGGAATAGCTGGCCACAGCTAAGGCGGGACCAGCACTGCCCACTGCAGTGATCACCAAGGGGAATTCCTTTTGAAAGCTGCACTAGTCGGGCGTATTTACTGTAAAAATATTCATTTTCAACGCTTATTTTCTTCATCATGAATTGATTATCAAGACTGCAATTCACAAGGTTTTACGCATGTTTGGTTCGGAATGTAACAATAATATCTTGTTGATCCTGGTTTCAATCTCTATATAAAAAATTATGAAAACTTAAGTCAGTCAGTCCGGCCATTCTATCAGGTCGATTTCCTTCATTTTTTTAAACTGAAAGGTATTCATACACAGATTTGTCATCAGGTACTATAAATCACTCAACTCCCGCCTTCCTCAAATTATTTGATTTTTTCAATTTTGTATCTTTTTAGAGCAATCATGTCTTTAGTTCTAATTAAGGTGCGTAGTTCGTTTTGGCCTAAAACACTCAGTGGATCAAGCGCTTTGTTTTGAGCTGATAACTACTTAAATTGGTAAATTCTAAGAAAAGTTAAGAGTACATTTGTCTCCATGACGAAAAATTTTGAAGGACTTTTTAACAGTTCGGCTCGTAGGGTTGTTCCACGGAACGTTTAATTCAATTTATTTGTGTGATGTACTTTTAAGTGTTTTGTTGACATAATATTGCATTCTATTACCACAGCATATCATGTGATTTATTTCATAAACTCGAAACTTTGCAAATACATCCGTGAGGATGGTAACGAACAACACCATACTTTGTACATTGCGGGCGGAGCCAGCGGGAAGCTGCTAGTAAGTGTTAAATGAAAATGAGTCATTTTCCCAGCGAAATTACAAACTTCTGAAATTCTACAATTTGCCGTAAAAGCTATTTAGCATAGGTTTTCGTAATGATATCCGTCTATTTAGCAAAATAACTTTCCTCTCGACAGGGCAAGAACTCTAACGTTTACTTATTTCTAATTCTGAGTCGATGATTCACTTCAAATGTGAAACTGGTTCTGACGGTGTTATGATGACCTTGTGTGTGTGTGTATCATGCAATTTTCATTATGACATTTCATGCGGCACGCTTACCACTGGCACGTAACTCTTGTTCATGCTTACATAATTAGTTACATGTTTCTGGGAACTTTCCACTTTCTAGAGCCTGAAAAGCTTATCGAGTATTTTAACCTGTGTGAAAGAGCATCATTTTGCTTCCACCAGAAATGTACGTAAAATTTTAATACTTAAAATTCGTGAATTGCAGATTTCAGCATTATATTAATACTTGTAAATGAATGCTTTCAGTATGAATAGAATATTTTCCTTTTTCTATTTCCAAATTCCGCTATTAATGCCCGTAACGTGCACAAAAAATATGGATTCGCAAACAATATCAACTAGGATAGTAAGATAAGTCAGCTGATTATCCAGGGATGCTGCGGTATTCGTTTTTTGGCCATATTCCCTTTTCTATTTGCGGTACTATACATGAGAAAATATTATCTCTAGTCAATTATAGAATGGCAAATTCACGGCCTTGCTGAATTCGAACATTAAAGAAAACATTTATTACACCTTACGACATATACATTAAATGCACGTTGAATACATAATTTAGGCCACTGTGGGCAGATGCACTGGATAATTATAAGTCATAATATCGTCTCTCATATCATGTCGCCCAGGGGAAGCCAAGCGTACATTCTCTAATCTCCTCCAGTTCACCTAACTTTGTGGTGGGTGACTCCTCATATGATTACACTGAAAGGTGCTACCAGCTGAGCCCTTCATGTAGTAGCGATCGACTACGGTAGGACTAGCGAACGCTAGGCCGGAACACAGTGAACAGTTAAGTAAACATCTCCACTTCTGTAACTCATATTTCACTAGATATCAATATCATTACAGATCGTTACACGCGTTATCTACATTAGAGTTTGTTGATTTGTATGTACCTGATGAGGGGAGGGGTAATATCGGGAACAACTCAACTGATGTTTGTCTTTCACGAAGAGGAAGATTATTGCTTTTAAATCAATTGTTGTTGTTGTTGTTGCTAGTTGCTTTACGTCGCACCGACACAGATAGGTCTTATGGCGACGATGGGACTAGGAAGGGCTGGGAGTGGGAAGGAAGCGGCCGTGGCCTTAATTAAGTTACAGCCCCAGCATTTGCCTGGTGTGAAAATGGGAAACCACAGAAAACCATTTTCAGGGCTGCCGACAGTGGGGTTTGAACCTACTATCTCCCGAATACTGGATACTGACCGCACTTAAGCGACTGCAGCTATCGAGCTCGGTTTTAAATCAATTTAGGCCATGTATAATGTAGCTAGTTTATTGGAGGAACGGGTAGTTTTAAAACAAGTAACGCAAGTCAGAAGTATTGTGCATCCGCTACACATAAAAGTAAATGCGTTGCTTGAACTGTTACTCATTTTAAAACCTATAGCCGCCGTTGAGGAGAAAATTATACAGTACGTGCAAAGTTATCTGACTCCCCAGCTCTCTCCGCCTATATTCGGGCATACTGTTTTACTCGGGACGCAGCAGTAATCCCATCTATCGGAGATGAATGGCAGCAGATGAGACAAATCACATCAAAACAATGGTCGTTGTAATGTTATTGTTGATCAGTTTTATGAGCTTTCGATGTTGTTGTCCTTCACAATTAGCTTTCTTCCAACTCCGTGATATTGGAGCATCTAATGTAAAGGGAGTCCTTCCTTCTTTCATGGCTCCATCTTGTCTTATTCTTCAAGAGAAAGTTCTTTTACGCTCACGTTCGGAATTTTCCATGTTAGCAACGCTCAACGTTGATATGGATTAAACAACAAACTTCTAAATTCATAAATTCAACTATAATATTCGGTACGGTAAAAACTCATTGGCTGAATGGTCAGCGTTGAGGCATCCGGTTCAGAAGGTCCTTGGTTCGACTCCCTGCTGGGTCGGGAATATTAATCGCCTCTGATTAGCTCTTATGTTTGTGTTTTTCCCAACACTTTCCTCTTCATATACAGACAACACACTACACTACCAACCACCACAGGAACACTCAATAGTGATTACATCCCTCCATACAGCGTTGGCGTCAGGAAGGGCATCTGTCCGTAAAACAGGCAAATCCACATGTGCGACACAGTTCGCACCCGCGACCCTACCGGTGTGGGGGAAAAGTGGTAGAAAGAGAAGAAAATTCGGTGCGGTAAAACTGTAAAATTTCGGATCTTTTACCTCTATAACTCCCGTTATGTAAAAATTTCCAATAGGATCAATCACAGGAATCTAAGAAATTTCATTTTAGACACCTTCCCCCAAAATATCATTGCATCCAGCGGGAATAAAATTATTTATAGCCTAGACTGTAGTGACTTATTCTTAGATTTTACATATCGATTTTCATTAAATTCTGTTCACCCATTTTCTCGTGGTTCGACCATATGTACTTAGCAACAAAACTCGAAATTCATTAATATCTCTCTTATCATAACTGGTACGGTAAAAATGTACAACATATAAACGATCGTAAATTTCATTCTATATAAATATTGTTATGTAGTGTTTATCGATAAGACCACTAATGACATAAATAATTGAGAATTTTATTTTAGGCCTTCCCCCAAAATACCATTTAATTCATCGTGAATACAATTATTTATGGCCTAGATTATACTGTAGTTCCTTATTTGCCGACCCTTCATATCGAGTTTCATTAAATTCGACTAGGAAGGAAATACCATTCTTTTTAAAATTCTGAGTACCGAGCTCGATAGCTGCAGTCGCTTAAGTGCGGCCAGTTTCCAGTAATCGGGAGATAGTGGGTTCGAGCCCCACTGTCGGCAGCCCTGAAGATGGTTTTCCGTGGTTTCCCATTTTCATACCAGGCAAATGCTGGGGCTGTACCTTAATTAAGGTCACGGCCGCTTCCTTCCAATTCCTAAGCCTCTCCTATCCCAACGTCGCCATAAGACATATCTGTGTCGGCGCGACGTAAAGCAAAATAGCTTTTAAAAAAAATTGTGAGCAATGAAGAGACAATGCCCACTGAGTCTAATTATTCTTCAATTTCTTACGAAATAAATTATTATATATTTCCTTCCTAACTCTAACAGCTTTTCAAGGAAAATACATTTCTGTTTCTTGTTGCATGATTTATGTAATATAAAACATAATAATGGTGAACCTGTAAGTCATATGAAAATGAACCGTGAAACCAGGATTTAGAATTACATTTTGTACTAGCAAATGTACCCGTGCTTCGCTACGGTATTCTGCATTGTATACGAATATTGAAGTAAATACTGTACATGCAGTAAATAAGATTGTTTTAAAATAGCATGTCTCTTAGCGTTATCCGAGAAACAATATGCAGAGGTCCCCATACGTTGTTTCCAGTGTAAAGTGCTTGTTACGGATTTGTGATGATAACGACAGGCTCACTTCCCTACTGCGATTCACAATCGAGTTGGGAAGTTTACATTATAATTGCAGGCCCCATTGCCTACTGCGCGGTCACAATCTATTTGGGGAGTTTCCGTTACAATTGCAGGCCCCCTTTCCTACCTCCAGACATATTACAAATTGAAGAGTTTTTATTATAATGGCAGGAAACTTCCCTACAACCAGTCAAAATTGAGTTGTGCAGTTATCATTATAATGATAGGCCCCTTTTCCAACTGCCAGCCAGCTTCCTGCCAGTCACACCAAGTTGATGAGTTTCCATCAAAATAGCAGGCCAGTATGCCTAATGCCAGTCACATTTTAGATGGGTACATCTGTTTATAACTGCGGGAACGCTTGCCTACAGCCAAAGACTGTATGCTGCATGCTCCCTTGCCTTCTGAAAGTCAAATCGAGAAGTTAATTATTCATTACAATGGTAGGCCTGCCTCATTAATGCCAGTTACACAGGAATTGGAGAAGGACTCCATTCCTACTGCCAGTCATAGTCGGTGTGCGGAGTACTGATTACAATAGCAGACACACCCTTTCTCGATCGCTACAAAATCGACATCAGTGAATATATATAGTTCGACATACGAAAGTATGTGCTTGTTTGCAATACTGCAGACCTTCATTTACAGATTAACTGCTTCTAAACGGTACATCATATCGAGAAAAGATTGTACCATAAGACGCCGGATTTAGCGGCCTAAATTGCTGGTCATATGATATCTCATCTATTCATGGGTCAGATTGAGTTAGAAACTTGGGTAAAATTTGTGTAAGATTATCTCACATTGCATTGCTTTTCGGATAATTAAGTGACAGCTACATACATAGCATTTGGCTCACATATGGCTACTGGGTGGACCAATTTTCGTGTAGAGTATGATGATTCTATCTTTCCTCTAAGTGATGGAAGGTATGAATTATGTATGTGAAAAGTACTACTGTACTTAAGATCGAGAAATAGAGAAAAGTCAAACGTAAAATGGATATAAATACGACAAAAAGTCGTACGACCAAGGTTGTAGATCACTCCAAATTGAACGGGGATTGTGCCATCCGTTATGTGATGATACGTCCCGAAGGTCTGCACCATCATTAAAATTGCCTCCATATTTCGATATTCTTCGGGATAGAAAGGGAAAAATTTAAAGCTCTTGGAAGTTTTCCGCCCGTTACAGGCTAAGTCGTAAAATTTTGCCAAATTTCAGTTTTCTTTCTCGACTGGCAGATTATGCCGCAATCTGGGTTTTCAGTGAGAAGTGTAAAAAGTAGAACTTTCAAGATACTAAACCAAAAAATATGCAGATGATCATTATTACCCCTTAAGCGTGTAGCTGTACGAAAATTTCGACAAAATAGTCTATGTACAGGCACACAGTAGTTACGATTTTATTTACATAGATAAATAAGGAACCTGCTCCACGTACAACACCTTTTGGGCTATATCCGCTGGACTTAACCGGAAAAACGGACCGTTTATGATATCTCCCTTATTAATCCTCCTGTCGAAAAAATGCACATGAAAAAAGTTTTAGAGATGGAATTCCATCATGTTTGGTCGATTTCCAGTCAGGTTGGTCTTGTACTGTATATATTCTGGAAGAGTAAAATCACCATTTCGGTTCCCTATAAACCGCCAGTCCATTCCGGGAACATGAAATGTTATTGACGATCAACACCTACCGTTGGACAGGTGGATGTTAATATAAAGTTTGACTCAAATATCTTCAGTAGTTTTCAAGTTGTAAAACATACGCTTTACACGCACCCGCTCTTGAGTTAAGTCCGGTGGGACTTGTACCGGAAAACGGTCCGTTAATGATATCTCCCTTATTAATCCTCGTATTGAAATGATGCACATGAGGAAAAAGGCCTAGAAATGAATTTCCATTACGGCAGCTAAATTTACATTAAGTTTGGTTGCAAAATGACGGTTTCGGTTTCGTATAATCCCCCAGTCAATTCAGGGATTCAGAAACAATACTTGCCCTAAAACCTACCAAAGGACAGATGGATTCTAAATATCAAGTTTGGTGGAAATATATCCAGTAGTTTCCAAGTTTTAGACAAACAGACAAACAAACAAACAGACAGACACCAAAACAGAATATATGCAGATGGTCATTATTACACCTGAAACGGATAACTGTACGGAAATTTCGCCAAAATTGTCAATGTACAGACATACTCTAGAAGTGTAGACCTTTATTTCGATAGTTACTGCTTTGCAACTGTACGACGTATCTACAAACGGACTTCACCATCAGACGCCCCTTTCAGTGCTCTACATGGTTGGTCCTATGACATCTTCTCGTATCTCCTTTATTTATGGGTTAGATTGAGTTAGAGTCATTGAATGGGGTGAAATCTTGTACAGTTTTTGAATGCTACTTTATATTTTTGATTCTCATGTGACAGCTAGAATCACAAAATTTGGCTATAACATTGCCAATGGTCATGTCAATGTGCGTGCCGAATGTCATGATTCTACCTTTCCTATAAGTGTGCCAAATGATAACATATACGTGTAAAAGTACAAAATCAACTTGTGTTTAATGTATTAGGGATAGAAATACGACGAAAAGTCACAGGACAAAAGTTGTAGATCTCTCCAAAATGAAACGCAATTTGCTTTGATACGACTTACTGATTAGCCACCAATTACCCCGAAACGAAGGTCTGCACCGCCGTTAAAATTGCATCCATATTTCGGAATTTTCCTGGGCCAGAAGTTATACATTTGCATAGCTTAGAATATTTCCTCAAAGGAAAGAGTGTACAGCATTCGGGATTAGCACTCGCATACATACGTGGTAATTAAGGAAGAAAGTAATACAGTTTAGTAAGTTGAAATTAATAGAAAATAGATTATAACAGAGGACATCCGGATGACGACAAATATATAAATACCAAGTGAATGTATTGGAAAATCAAATGCTCCTCAATAAATTATGCCGGAGTGAGTTATGGATATAAGAAAGCGGTAATCGGAGAGAAATTTAGGCGCAGGGATTCTTAGGTAATCAGATAAGAAGATGAATATTTGTGTTATTACTTATGCTATTCGAGGACGGTTATAACCTCCAATGATATTCCGCCAATATCCCGCAGAATGGCCGATTGACGACTCTCTTGCTTTCTACCCAAGGAACAACCACGAATTTAAAGGAATGATGAGGAAAATGACAATACGTTACTTCCCTGCTGGCAAGCAGTCAGAGACGTTGCCATGGTAACCCATATATTCGTTATCGCTCTGTCGGTCCCTCAATGCCGAGCATGGTATCGGCAGAAAATAGTAAATTTCTCCGTCATTTGAAGAGTAAGGTAAATTATGAACACAACGAAAGTTGTTTGTGATGAAGAGACCTTTCACATACGGTCCACAGAGTTTGCAGAAAATCAATAGTATAAGAGAAAATGGAGGAAGACCGTTGTGGTTTTCCTATAGACCCCCGTCTTTTCAAAGATTTTAAAATGATATGCATATCGAAACCTTCCCCGGGGTGAGTATACTCTAAATATGAAGTTTGGTTGAGATCTATCCAGCCCTTTCGACGTGATGGTGGAACAAACAAACATTTTTATTCTTTTTATTTTGCTAGTTGCTTTACGTCGCACCGACACAGATAGGTCTTATGGCGACGATGGGACAGGGAAGGGATAGGAGTTGGAAGGAATCGGCCGTGGCCTTAATTAAGGTACAGCCCCAGCATTTGCCTGGTGTGAAAATGGGAAACCACGGAAAACCATTTTCAGAGCTGCCGACAGTGGGGTTCGAACCTACTATCTCCCGAATACTGGATATTGGCCGCACTTAAGCCAAACAAACAAACAAACAAACAAACAAACAAACAAACAAACAAACAAACAAACAAACAAACAAACAAACAAACAAACAAACAAACAGACAAACAGAAACGAACAACTTTATTTATAAGATTATTTTTATACCACTCCCCTCGCCCCCTGCCAAAAGGGTGCTAGGGGTGTCTTACCCTCACGCGGTTTGTCTCCTGATACTAATTGATAAGTGTACCACGTTTGGTGAAATTGCTCCAGTGGTTTAGGAGGAGATGTGTCATATACACACCCACACACCCACGCACACACATACATCAATTTTTATATATAGTAAGAAGAAGAAGATAATATTTTTATATGTAGTTTTTCGATTAATTTTATATCTCACCCCCTTCGCTCCCCACTTGGATTTGCAACAAATCCGGAGTAATACTATTCATCTCAGAGACCCTGAAATCTATGGATTCGAAACTGTTTTTAATTATTTCTATATCTCACCCCCACCCCCACCCTTTGCTCCCAACCTAAAAGGGGGCTGGATTTTAAAAAAATTCTAGAGTATCACTTTTCAACTCAGCGACCCCGAAAACTATGAATTCGACACTATTCTCGATTATTATTGTAACTACCACCCCCCTGACCCTCTCCCTTAAGGGCGCTAGGGATGGCTTACCCCCCACAGTGATCGTCTCCCGATAGTAAGTGATTCGTGTACCAAGTTTGGTTGAAATTGCTCCAGTGGTTTAGTTGGAGATGTGTCATTTACACACACACTTCCATTTCTATATATAGTAAGATTTTTACACTCGTTCTTCACCCCCTTTCCATCCCCGCCCAAAGGAGTCCTATGAGTGCCTTACACAACAGTATATTTTTTTTCCCAGATATTAAGTCTTATTTGTACATATTTTGGTTGACAGCTATGCCCAAACGTACATGCATAATCTCACTGCTCTAGAATCCTGGAGCTGACGTTGCCATGGTTACGGCAGTTCATTTCTTTATCCGATTCCTAGAGCAGGGGTAGTGTGGTGCCAATATCTCCGTAACGGTTGGTTTTAGGGCCTTAAAACATGGTTTTCGGGCCCGTAGGGCTTACCGAGTTTTGTTATTTGCGTCAAGAGGATTAAATTGAGCTTTGTCTTGTCCTTATACGACAAATTCGATATTTTGCCTATAATAGTATAAGAAAAAATGGAGGAAAACCGTTTTTCCTATAAAACCCCCGTCTTTTCAAAGATTTTAAAATGATATGCATATCGAAACCTTCCCCGGGGTCAGTATACTCTAAATATGAAGTTTGGTTGAGATCTATCCAGCCGTTTCGACGTGATGGTGGAACAGACAAACAGACAGACAAACAGACAAACAGAAACAATTTTATTTATATAGATAGACTAGCAAATGTACCCGTGCTTCGCTACGGTACTCTACATTGTATACGGATTCCTCCGTAAATTACTGTAAAGGCAGTGAGTAGGCCCGTAACTTGGCAGGGTGGGCTCGCGACCACGGACCCTTAGGTGAGTCTCCAAAGCGACTTCAATTTATTAATATATATATTATATTTCACCCCCCTACCGAGGGGTTCTAGGGGCGTCTTGCTCCCACAGTACTTTTTCCACATAGTAGGTTATATTTGTACGCCCCCACCGCAAAGGGGGCTGAAGTTGAACTTTAAAAAATCCGAAGTGTCAGTATTCATGTCAGCGACCCCGAAATCTATGGATTCGACACTATTTTCGATTATTTGTATATATCACTCCCCCCCTCGCCACAAAGGGCGTGAAAATGAAAGGCCTCCACACGTAATACCGTGCGAGTTGAAATAGAACGAAAGTTGACCAAGGGAGGTCGAAAAGGATAGATGAAAGTGAGAAGCCTAGCACAAGGAAACAGAAGCAATGTCAGGACTCAGCTAAGGCCACGCGATCGCCAACCCATACTCCCTACTTAACAGCCCCTGAGGTTGCTTGTAGTCGCCTCTTATGACACGGCATCATGATAGCACTCGGATTCGACTGCGACTGACAGTAGTAAAGGGAACGTGCCATTATAATGAAAATACCTTCCCTATTTCCAGTCATAGTGTAGTTGGGGAAGTATCATGAAATCGCAGGTGGCCTTGGGTGTTAGCAATCAAAAACGTGATGGAGTTTTTCCGTTTTAATGCCAGGCCACCGTGTGTACTTCCAGTCGCTGTCGAGTTGGAGAGTTCCCATTACAATGGGATATCTTGTTTCCTTTTTCCAATGATAATCAGTTGGGGAGTTTTAACTATAATGGCAAGCGGACTTGTCTACCGACAGTATTAGTCCAATTGGGGAGTTTGAGTAGAAGTCAGAGTCGAGTTGGGAGTTTTAATTATAATGACAGTTCTGCTTACTTATTTTTTTGCTATTTGCTTTAGGTCGCACCGACACAGATATGTCTTATGGCGATGAAGAGATAGGAAAGGCCTAGGAAGTGAAAGGAAGCGGCCGTGGCCTTAATTAAGCTACAGCCCCGGCTTTTGCCTGGTGTGAAAATGGGAAACCACGGAAAACCATCTTCAGGGCTGCCGACAGTGAGGCTCGAACCCACTATCCCCCGATTACTGGATACTGGCCGCACCTAAGCGACTGCAGCTATCGAGCTCGGTTGCTTACTTAGTGCCGGTCACAGTCGAGGTGGAGGGTTTCCGTTATTACGGTAGATCATTTTTGCTATTCCCAGTCAGATGAGTTGGAAAGTTTCGGTTAGAAAAGAAGGCCCATTTGTCTACTGTTAGCGAAATGTATTTAGGGTTCTTCAATATAATGGCAGGCCCACTGGTGGGCAGGCGGTCACAATCGAATTTCAAGGTTCCCATTATCATTATAGGTCGTCTTTGCTATCCCCAGTCACTGTTGATTTGCGAAGTTTTCATTGAAATGGCATTTCCGCTTGCCTATGGCCAGTTAGTATCAAGTTGGCGACTTTTCATGACAATGTCAAGCCTTCTTGCCTATTACCAATCAAAAATGTGTTCGGGCGTGTGGGTTATAAAAGTAGGTCCCCTTGCTACTGCCAAACCCAGTCAATTTGGGGGTTCCCATGATAACGGCAGATCTTCTTTCCTATTTCCGGTTATCGTGTTTTGATTATATTGCCAGGCCCCCTTGCGTATTGGCAGTCACAACGAAGTTGGACAGTTTTCATTGTAATATTATTCCAGTTTGTCTACTGCGAAAAACATTGAGTTGAGGAGTTAAAATTATATTGGCAGGCCCCCTTACCTTCTGCCAGTCACAACCGACGTGGGGTATTTTCATTACAGTGGCAGATCCTCTTGCCTATTGCCAGTCACAGTCGAGGTGGAAGGTTCCCTACCGCTACAGACAGTAGATTTGAGCAGCTTTGGTTATGATGACAGCCAACGGCCGTAGCCGTGTTGAAGCACCGGATCCTGTGAGATCTCCGAAGTTAAGCAACACTGGACGTGGTCAAGATTTGGATGGGTTGCCACGCGCTGTTGGGTGGGGTTAAGGGAATGGAGGAGCGGAAAGGGACTGGCCACCCTACCGTACGTAAACTCCGGCTCAGGCACACCTCTACGGAGGTTCGGACCTGCCTTCGGGCAGAATACACCCTTTAGTTATGATGACAGGCATACTTTTTCTTATTGCCTGTCACAATGGACTTGCGCAGGTTTCATTATAATGGCCGGCCCACTTGCCTATCGATAGCCACAGCCCTCTTTCCTATATTCAGTCATAGTGTAATTGGCGAGGTTTGGTTATAATGGTAGTCCCGCTTGCCTACTGCGAGTCACAATCGAGTTGAGGAGTTTTAATTATAGTAGCAGTTCCCCTTGCCTACTACCAGTCACATTCAAAATGGGGAGTTTTCATCAATGCTGGTAGAGTTTACCAGTGCTAGTCACAGTCGAGTTTGAAGTTGCTATTATAACGGCCGATCTCCTTTCCTATTTCCAGTCATAGTCGAATTGAGAAGGATTTTTATAATAGCAAGCCCCTTACCTACTGCAATTCACAATCGAGTTGAGGAGTTTTAATTATAATAGTACTCCCCCTTGCCTACCACCAGTGTCAATCAAGCTCGAGAGTTTTCATTTTAAGGGCAGACCCCCTTACCTAGGGCCAATCGCAGTCAATTCGGAGAATTCCCATTTTAACGTAGGTCTTCTTCCCTATTCCCAGTCAGTGTCGATTTGGCCAGTTTTCATTATGTTGGCATGCCCCCATTTCTACTTCCAGATAATCAACAGTGTGCTTGGAAAAATTAAGTAACACTGATGATCTTCCCATAATTAGGAGTCTATTCGTTTATGGGATCAATTTCATTTAATTTGTCACCAGTACACGTACTGAAGCGAAGGAAGAACAGAGTCATTGAAGAACCTCTTGATAAACAATGTTTCGTGTTTTATTTTCTGGTGCACATATAAACAGGGACTTGCTGCTGCTGACTCGGGAACATGCGACGTACAGTTGCCCGTGGGAAAAGCAGTGTGATCTGAGGTCAAGTCCAGCAATACTCAACGTCTGGCCCTGGGATTTATTAATAGTCATCGCAAAGCAGAGGCTGACTGGAAACTGCAGACGCTTGAACTCAAACGGGTAGTTGGTTGGGATTAGTGGTATCCGCGGGATAAGAACTGACTCTCCTTCACCGCATCCAGTCATGATAGTTGCCTCTATCACATGTTTGTGGAGGGCGTTTACCTGAAGTCTTGTTCCATTGCACAAATTAGGTGGGCTGAGATTGCGCATGAGTATGATTGGTGCGCCGATCTTTAAGGTAATTTTGTGCGATGGAAGCCCCGGAGCCGTTATAGAATTCAGGAACTCAGGAGGATAGTGAACTGCGTCGTCAGAGTTGATTACTTCATTGACAGACGTATAAACTGTCTCCTCGCCGTGGAACATTGTGAGGATAGTCGAATTAATGTACGCCGCTTGTTCATTAGTTGGAGTTAAGATCGCTCTGCAGCAGAGCCATGAGATGGGTTTGCTCCTAATATTTTCTACGTCCGGGTACACCGATGAAATGAGAGCTTCAAGGTTAGAAAGCGACAAACAAAATTCATCAGAAAGAGTAATGATCCCGTTACTGTCTCCCAGTGAGCCGTTCCCAATCGACAACAATATTTCAGTGAATGTATGTTTTCATCACCACCTAGATGTACCCTCATATTCTGTGTCAGAGACAGTTTTTTGATATTTGGCCAAAGTGATGATCTCCTTAATGAAGCGTTCACTTCATCTGCTCTGCTCCCTCTTGGAACAACCGGTAACGTTTGACGAAAATCACCAGAAAAGAGGATAGGGACACCTCCAAAGAAGTTATCACTGTTTCGGATGTCCCGCAGCGTTCGGTCAACTGCTTCAATCGCCTTTCTGTGAGCCATAGTGCATTCATCCCAAATTATAAGACTGCAGTCTTGCAGAACCTTGGATATGTTACTTTGTTTTGTGATGTTACATATTGGTGACTCTGTGCAGTCAAGATCTATAGGCACTTTAAACATCGAGTGAGCAGTTTTGCCACCGGGTAAAAGAGTGGCTGCGATCCCCGAAGAGGCTACTGCTACAGCAATCTTACTATCCTGTCTGATCTTAGACAACAGTAAGTTAATCAGGAATGTTTTTCCAGTTCCGCCCGGAGCGTCTAAGAAAAACATTCTACTTTCCTTATTTCTAACACAGTTTAATATTTCCCGATATACTACAGTCTGTTCATCTGTAAGTTTTGGTTCATTTAATAGAACAAAAGACCTTAACGCTTCTTTATTGTAATTTGTTTCCCTGAGATAGTCAGCATTTAACGTTTGTAAGATCTGAGGGGAAGGAAGGCCGTAAATGTTCAAAGGCTGACCGCCAATCGATAGAACGTATTCTTCGAGGTCTTGAAGACATCTGTCTTCCACATGGGCGATCATTTCATGAGCAGTACCGTCGTTACAGGGGGAAAGTTGTCGTAAGAAATCTTCAGCTAGGCTCTCCTTATATTTGTTCCACAGATCCTACGGATCAGAGAGACTGCAAAAGACTAACAATATGCCAAAAAGCCGGCGAAGTTTTGCTGGGCTTTGTGAAACTATCGCCTCCTTCAGTGCCTCTTCCCATTGAGAGTCATCCAGGAGTAATCCATGGGCTTTGCATGCACTCCGATATGTAGGGTGAAGTATGCCATTGACGGTGCGAAGGTCAGTGAAGGATGTTGGTCCCCTGACAGTGAACAGAAGCATGCGTAAATAGAAGCACTCGGAATTATTAGGATGGCCTGCATACACTCGGCTAATTACGTGCTGCTTTCTAACGCCCGAAAATGCTACCACAGGTACTCCTTTCTTTCTTCTTACAAATGTACCTTGCTGTTTGTTATACGTATAGTAAGAGGGAACGTCTTCATACAACAGTGTCTTAGCAAAATCATCTGTCTGACATAAGTTAAAGAATGCCATTAAGGTGGTGTTACGTGGATTTTCTACTATGTCATGAGCCGTTTCTGCAGTAAAGACAATTCTTTGAAAATTTTGTAGATGAACATCTAAATGCATTACTGGAGGATACCTTTCATGGATAGGAAATGAAAGAATTCGCCAAACTGCTTCTGAGCTGGATATGTACCTTCCGCTCTGATACTGGCACACTTCATCATTTTTGTCTTGCAAACCTAAGACTGCCTGATCGCTTCCTTTGTTGATGTACTTACAGATGTATTTGATGGACTTAACACTGCTACAGTATTCAACATTGATGTGTGTTTTGAATACCCTAGACAAAACAGGACAGTATGGCACTATCCATCTATTATCCACTTCCATATCCTGTCCATTTATCATAAGGCGTGCAGTGAAGCCACCCATAGAAGGAATCCTGCGCTTGTAGGATGGGTACCCATCGTTCCCTGTGACAGTTTCATTGACGAATGCTCGTGGGTATCGTTTTGAGCATCGTCCACCTTTCATACATGGTGAGCCTACGTTGAAAGATCCGCATGGTCCATGGACCATGTGACATTTAACTATGTTAAAAAGCTGTGGATCTTTATCAGGATCTGGAAATTCAGCACTAATAACCTTATCAATATCGACGGGTCGTATCTTGTCCTCAAGCCATAATAATATGTGGGCGTGAGGCAAGCCACGCTTTTGCCATTCAACAGAGTACATAAAACAAAGAGTTGGCCCAAATATTTGTTCTCTGGTTAGTAAGTCCATGAGAGATTTTAATTTCATGTGAAATACACGTGTAATAATGTCGTGACGATCATTCGCTGACTGACCATTATATACGGCATTACCAATTTCTTCCCATTTTGGATTAGTTGTAGCTGTAATAAAAAGATCTGGACATGAGTATTTTCGCACATAACAGAGTGCATCTTGAGATCGCTCGTGCATATATCGGGGTCCTCCAGTGAAAGTGGACGGTAAAATGACTAACCGTCCCAAATCTGCCATGTTACCCTCGTCCTTCCTCAGGGCGTCTTTAAGGTGAATGTAGCTCTCAGCCCTTAATTCCCTTTGGTGTGTTCTGATATAGACTAACCTTTCAGTCTCTATTTTAGCATACATGTCTACCCAGAACTGATTGGACAGTTGACGGTAACAATGTAAGTAGTTTACCTCGCCTCGTCTTATCATTATACGATAAGAATAAAACTGAAGAGAAGATGTTTTCTTGAGAGGGGTCTTTAGTTCTCCGGTTCGTGGGTCTACGTGGTACAGTAGGAAGTGGTAGCCATCATCTCCACGAGGGAACATCAGGGGATATTGAAGAGCGTCGTATGATCGGTGGGTTTCAGATATTCGTCTCAGGCCCTGGTCTCTTGTCCGAAGCACGATGTCTCGCTTATCACATTCGTGTCCAACCAATATGACAGCTATCTCGTTTGTTGTCGGCTGATTATAACAGCCTCTGTGCTCACCAGCAGGAACTCGGTCGGCGTGGATCACAATCTTGTGGGTGTCACCGTCCGGCATTGTCTCTAGAGTTGTCTTCAGTTCCTTGACATATGGGTTCACATCATGTAACATGCCCTGCAAATCATTAACTAAATGGGTTTTTAAATTTGGTATTATTGCTGTTCTTTGATCTACCTGTGCTTTGTGGTCTGCAATGAAATATATTTGAAGATATTTAGAATTTTCATTGTTTGCAGGGAGAAGTGAACCTATTAAGTGGTATACTTGTCCTTGAATTTTGAATGTTGGCATAAAATTTCCTTCCACTACTTTAGTAGCTCCGAAGCTTGTCATTTGGAATGCGCTGTTGTAGGCTCGCACAAATTGAAGAAAATGGCGAGAGTCAGTATGCGTCCCATTTAACAGAGAAATAAGAAGTTCCGGTAGAGGAGTTAGATGATTTAATTTAATTTTTCCGGAAGAGCAGCACATTCCCTCTGGCTCTTGCTTCCATTTGAGAGCCCTACAGAAAGGGCACACTTTACTCAAAGACCCTATATGGGCTCTTGGATGGTAGTCGATAAGAGGGTTATAAGCAAATGCACTTCGCTGCTTTTCATGCCATGGAATCATATTAGGACACCTAGATTCAATTGACGTTGAATGTAATTCTCTAACATTGGCATGTCTCACTCTATCTTCATCTAACCGTCTGAGATATTCATCAGTGGTCTCTGATGAACGTCTTTCTGCTGCACGTTGTCTTTTCTCTTCCTGCTGGACATTTTGCATTTCGTTTAACGATGCGTAGGTACTTCGTCGTTGTGTTAACGCCTGAGAATATTCCTCCGCAGCTAGGTTTTCGCGTGTGAGGGAATGGTGCTCTCTGTCATGCTCCATTCGAGCCATCCGCTGATCCTCTGATTCTGTTTCTCTTAAACGCATCTGTCTAAATCTTTGCGATCTGAGTATTGCCTCGCGGTCTGAAGCAGTCTCAGAAGCCCTAGATGTGGACTGGCGTGCTCTCTGTGAGCGAAGCCTGGCCTCGCGCTCAGAAGCAGTCTCCGAATCACGGTCAGTGCTCTTCCTCAGTCTGTCTGCATTGAGTCTGGCTTCGCGGTCTGAAGCAGTCTCAGACGCCCTAGATGTGGATTGGCGTGTTCTCTGTGAGCTAAGCCTGGCCTCGCGCTCAGAAGCACTCTCCGAATCACGGTGAGTGCTCTTCCTCAGTCTGTCTGCACTGAGTCTGGCCTCGCGGTCTGAAGCACTCTCAGACGCCCTAGATGTGGACTGGCGTGTTCTCTGTGAGCTAAGCCTGGCCTCGCGCTCAGAAGCACTCTCCGAATCACGGTGAGTGCTCTTCCTCAGTCTGTCTGCACTGAGTCTGGCCTCGCGGTCTGAAGCACTCTCAAACGCCCTAGATGTGGACTGGCGTGTTCTCTGTGAGCTAAGCCTGGCCTCGCGCTCAGAAGCAGTCTCCGAATCACGGTGAGTGATCTTCCTCAGTCTGTCCGCATTGAGTCTGGCCTTGCGCTCAGAAGCACTCTCCGAATCACGGTGAGTGCTCTTCCTCAGTCTGTCTGCACTGAGTCTGGCCTCGCGGTCTGAAGCAGTCTCAGACGCCCTAGATGTGGACTGGCGTGCTCTCTGTGAGCTAAGCCTGGCCTCGCGCTCAGAAGCACTCTCCGAATCACGGTGAGTGCTCTTCCTCAGTCTGTCTGCATTGAGTCTGGCCTCGCGGTCTGAAGCAGTCTCGGAAGCCCTCAATATCTTAACTTTTTTAGCTTTTGATATGGACCGTCCAATGTTAATTCGCTTCCTAGCAGGCATGGTCAAAGGAACAGTCACAAAAGTGTCGAAACCCAATCAGTAACTCTGTAATGGGCAGCAAAGTGCATGTGGTGGTGATTATTTTCTGTTGGTGACGGTGGAGTTGGTGATTATTGTTTTAACAGGACGTACAATTGGGCAACTATCCTCTATTAACACTAATCAGAAGAAAACTGAAAGAGATCCGATACTTCGAAGAATGAAGTTATCGGCAAAATAAAGGGAAGGGCCGCAATGAGCTCGAAAATATCAAAAACAGAAACCCCTCCCAGAGCAGAAACTGGGAAGGCAGGAAGTACTAAGGGGTAATAGTCAACAAAATAGAGGTAGTTGTGATTATTGTTTCGAGAGGTAGTACAAATGCGCAACAATCTTCTGTTAACACTAATCAGAACGAAATATGAAGAGATGCGATACTTCGAAGAATGAAGATATCGGAAAAGGAAGATAAAGTCCACAAAGGGGTTAAAAATCGCAATCAGCAACAGAATTGAAATGGCCGTATTGGTGATTGTTTCAAAAGGAAGGACAACTCCTCAACAATCCTGCCTTATCACTAATCAGAACGAAATTGAAAGAGATCCGATACTTCGAAGAATGAAGATATCGGCAAAAGAAAGGGAAAGGCCGCAAAATGCTTCCAAATAACAACCACAAACCCCGCCAAGAAAAGAATTTCAGATGCAGTGGTTCCCAATGAAATTAGAGTATCCGAAAATTTCTAAAGTGGAAATAAATTAACGTACCGTCGCAACACTTCTGAAACAGGAAACAATATTTCAGATATTTTTAAACGCAATAACTGACATGAACACTCACATAGATATGTTAACAATCTCAGTTAGAAAGTAACAATGTAATACAGAGAAGAACTAAGCGCCACCAGTGTGAATACCATTAAGCAGTCAAGTTCCTTTTGCTCGGAGCCATATTGATTTCGGTTACGCTTATCGACATGGATGATATAGACTGCTGAAGCTGACCGAAGTAGCTGTTGCCTGTGACTCACGGGTGGCCCAGATTGGTTGCGCAGTAGTGTCGTAGGACAGGTATCCTAATTAGGATAAAACCTTCAATACTGGTATTTTGAAGGTTTATGATGAGCCGAAATTATTATGTTATTATATTTATGTTTCGTGTCCATGGACGTATAACGTGCGGACGTACGGCACACAGATTTCCAATATGGCGTCAAGGAACAGCACCATTATATCTCTGATGTAAAACATGTATAAATTCTATGTAGATTGTTTTAGAGAGCGATTGTTTTCTTTTTTGTATTCCGAGAGAGGCACTGAATGTTTTCTTCTATCTGACAGGATAAGTTCGTAGCGATAATAAAGTTGCTTTTAGAATACGTAAAAGTGTTCTCGTGTGATATTTTTATTGCGTAAAATAGAAAATCGCATATAGAGAACGACAGTAGATGTTGGTTTTCCCCACAGGAGCACCGTGACTGTGTAGCACACAACCGCACGTGTATCTTATTTCTTTGTTTATAACTGTCTCTCTTATAAAGGAAAGATTTCCATGTAACATCTGTACGTAATTTCTTTCCTTATGTTGCTGTTGGTGTATATAGTGACCTACTGTATTTTGCGTAGCGTGTGCATCGTAGTTCGTTTCTGTGAACCGCCTGTTGCGTGGTGAAGGTGGGAGGGGGGGGGGGGGGGAGGAATACATCCGGGTTATTCCCTGCCTGTCGTAACAGGTGACTGAAATCGCCCCAGGGGTCCTTAACTTGGCAGGGTGGGCTCGCGACCACGGACCCTTTTAGGTGCACTTACTTATGCCACGCTCCTCACTTTAGCTATATTATCCGAACTTCCGTGGTCTATTCTTGTTCTTTGCAGACTCCGACGGCATAAGAACATTCGAGGCCTCATTTCCACGCCCTTCGCGGATAACTTAATTTCGGAAGAGTCGGATTCCTCCATTTTTGTCACTGATTACTGTTAATATAGGATGGTTGCCCCGTTGTAGTTCCTCTTGAAACAAAAATCAGCACCATCACCACTCTCTTCTCTCATCTGACTTGTGTTCTTATGTTTGAGAGATCTCGGGAGTTGGCCCAATTTTAAGATCGTATGCCGTTCCTGAGGCCAACCGAATGTGGAGGATTGTATTGAACAATTACGCCTTTCTGCTGGGATTCAATCAATCAATCAATCAATCAATCAATCAATCAATCAATCAATCAATCAATCAATCAATCAATCAATCAATCAATCAATCAATCAATCAATCAATCAATCAATCAATCAATCAATCAATCAATCAATCAACATACATACGGAGTAATTAAGGAAGAAAATAATAGTTAAGAAATCTGACATTAATGGAAAATAGATTATAATAACTGAGGAGAGCCGGATGACGACAAATATGTAAATACCAAGTGAATGTATTGCTCTTACTTATGCCCCTCAATAAATTATGCTGGTGTGAGTTATGGATATAAGAAAGCCGTAACAGAGGAGCAAATTAGGCGCAGGGATTCTTAGGTAAACATATAAGATGACTAATGGTGTTATTACTGAAGCTGTTCGAGAACGGTTATAGGCCTAACCTCCAACGATATTCCGCCATTATCCCGCAGAATGGCCGATTGACACCTCTCTTGTTATTCTACCGCCCCCACCCACAGGGGGACGTTGTCGGTCTGTCGGTCACTCAATGCAGAGCATGGTACCAGCAGAAAATTGTAAATTTCTCCGTCATGTGAAGAGTAAGGTAAATTATGAACATAACGAAAGTTGTTTATAATGAAGAGACGTTTCACGTACGGTAAACGAAGTTTACAGAAAATCAATAGTATAAGAGAAAAAGGAGGAAAACCATTCTGGTTTTCCTATAAACCCCCCATCTATTGTAATATTTTAAAATGATATGCACATAGAAACCTTCCCCGGGATGAGCATACTCTAAATATGAAGTTTGGTTGAGATCTATTTAGCCGTTTCGACGTGATGGCTTTCGTATAAACACCCCGTGTATTGAAAGATTTTAAAATGATATGCATATCGAAACCTTCCCCGGGATAAGTATACTGTAAATATGAAGTTTGGTTGAACAGACAAACAGACAGACAAACAGACAAACAGACAAACAGACAAACAAACAAACAGACACGAAACGTAAAAACCACCGATTCGGTCTTGAGTTGACCTAAAACGGATAAATATCTGAAAAATTGGCAAAACAAAAGAAATTACAGACAGCGGACAACCTACAATTTTATTTATATAGATAATTTCGCTGCTGTAGAATCCTGGAGCTGACGTTGCCATGGTACGGTATTCTACATTGTATTCGAATATCGAAGTAAATAGTGTACATGCAGTAAATAAGATAGTTTTAAAATTGCATGTCTCTTAGCGTTATCCGAGAAAGAGCATGGGGAGGTCCCCGTACGTTTCCAATGTAAAGTGTTTGTTACCGATTTGTGATATAACGGCAGGCTCACTTGCCTACTGGCATTCACAATCAGGTTGGGAAGTTTACATTATAATTGCAGGCCCCATTGCCTACTATGCGGACAGAATCGATTTGGGGAGTTTTCGTTAAAATGGCAGCCCCCCTTTCCTACCTCCAGACAGATTACAGTTTTTATTATAATGGCAGGCAATTACCCTACTATCACTCGAAATTGAGTTGTGCAGTTATCATTATAATGACAGGCCCCTTTTCCTACTGCCAGCCAGCGTACTGCCAGTCACACCAAGTTGGTGAGTTTCCATCAAAATAGCAGGCCACTATGCCTAATGCCAGTCACATTTTAGATGAGTACATTTCTTTATAATGGCGGGCACCCTTGCCTACTGCCAAACACAATCGGGTAGGGGAGTTTTAAACAAAACTGCATGCTCACTTACCTTCTGCAAGTCAAATCGAGAAGGGAACTATTCATTACAATTGTAGGCCTTCCTTACTAATGACAGTTACACAGGAGTTGGAGAAGGAACCCTTTCCTACTGCCAGTCAAAGTCGGTGTGGGGAGTACTGATTACAATAGCAGACCGACCCTTTCTCGATCGCTAAATCGACATCAGTGAATATATATAGATCGACATACGAAAGTATATGCGTGTTTACAATATTGAAGACCTTCATTTACAGATTAACTGCTACTAAACGTACGTCATATCGACAAAGGATTATACCATAAGACACGCCGGATTTAGTGGCCTAAATGGCTGGTCCAATGATATGTCATCTATTCTTGGGTCAGATTTAGAAACGTGGAACAGGGTAAAGGTTTTGTAAGATCATCTCACATTACATTACTTTTCGGATAATAATGTGACAGCTACATACGTAGCATTTGGCTCATATATGGCTACTGAGTGGGCCAATTTTCGTGAAGAGTTTGATGATTCTGTATTTCATATAAGTAATTGAAAGTATGAATAATGCATGTGAAAATTCCAAATTGACTTAACATCGATTAATAGAGAAAAATCAAACGTAAAAGGGATACAGATACGGCATAAAGTCATAAGACCAAGGTTGTAGATCATTCCAAATTGAACGGAGATTGTGCAATCCGTTACGTGATAGGAATTTCCGAAGGTCTGCACCATCATTAAAATTGCCTGCATATTTCGATATTCTTCGGGGATAAAAAAATGAAAAATTTAATGATATAGGATTTTTCATTCGTTACAGGCTAAAACGTATAATTTTGTCAAATTTCAATTATCTTCTTATTCTTCTGGCAGATTATGCCACAATGTGGATTTTGGGCGAGGCGGGTAAAAATTAGGACTTTCAGGAAATCAAAAATTAGGGAGATTGTTATTATTACCCCTTAAACGGAAAGCTGTACGAAAATTTCGCCAAAATAGTCAGTGTAGAGGTACACAGTCGTTACGATTTGATTTATATAGATAAGGAATCTGCTCCATGTAAAACACCTTTTGGGCTATGTCCGCTGGACTTAACCTGCAAAAGTGACCATTCATGATATCTCCCTTATTAATCCTCCTGACGAAAAAATGCACATGAAAAAAAAGGTTTAGAGGTGGAATTCCATCAGGTTTGGTCGATTTCCAGTCAGGTTGGTCTTGTTCTGTATATATTGTGGAAGAGTAAAATCACCATTTCGGTTCCTTATAAACCGCCAGTCCATTCCGGAACATGAAATGTTATTTACGTTTAAAACCTACCTTTGGACAGGTGGATGCTAAATATAAATTTTGTTTCGAATGTCTTCAGTAGTTTTCAAGTTGTAAGGAATACGCTTTACACGCACCCGCTCGTGAGTTAAGTCCGATGGGACTTGTACAGAAAAACGGTCCTTTAATGATATCTCCCTTATTGATCCTCGTATCGAAATGATGCACATGAGAAAAAAAGGTTTAGACATTAATTTCTACCAAGGTAGGTAGACTTCCATAAACTTTTGTTGTGTATATTTTTTGGAAGTGCAAAATCACTGTTTCGGTTTCGTATAAACCCCCAGTTAGTTCAGGGATTTAGAAACAATATTTGCCCTGAAACCTATCAAGGACAGGTGTATTCTAAATACGAATCTTGGTGGAAATGCATCCAGTAGTTTCTAGCATTCACGTACATACGGCGTAATTAAGGAAGAAAATAATACAGTTAAGAATGTTGAAACTAATAGAAAATGGATTATAACTGAGGACAGCCGGATAACGACAAATAAATAAATGCCGTGAGTTATGGATATAATAAAGCGCTAACAGAGGAGAAATTTAGGTTCAGTG
The DNA here is from genome assembly GCF_040414725.1 of Anabrus simplex. Lineage (NCBI taxonomy): Eukaryota > Metazoa > Arthropoda > Insecta > Orthoptera > Tettigoniidae > Anabrus > Anabrus simplex. The sequence goes on from NC_090265.1 coordinate 1,397,684,012, forward strand.
ATTCTTAGGTAAACAAATATGAAGATGACTAATGGTGTTATTACTTAATCTATTCGAGGGCGGTTATAACCTCCAACGATATTCCGCCAATATCCCGCAGATGAGCCGATTGATGCCTCTCTTGCCATCTACCCAAGGAACAACCACGAATTTAAAAGCATTATGAGGAAAATGGCAATACGTTACTTCCCTACTGGCATGCAGTCAGAGACGTTGCCATGGTAACCTGTAGGTTCGTTGTCGGTCTGTCGGTCACTAAATGCAGAGCATGATACCAGCAGAAAATTGTAAATTTCTCCGTCATGTGAAGAGTAAGGTAAATTATGAACATAACGAAAGTTGTTTATAATGAAGAGACGTTTCACGTACGGTAAACGAAGTTTACAGAAAATCAATAGTATAAGAGAAAATAGAGGAAAACCACTGTGGTTTTCCTATAAACACCCCGTCTATTCAAAGATTTTAAAATTATATGCATATCGGAATCTTTCCTGGGATGAGTATACTCTAAATATGAAGTTTGGCTGAGATCTATCCAGCCGTTTCGACGTGATGGTGGGAAAACCACTCTGGTTTTCCTATAAACCCCCCGTCTATTCAAGGATTGTAAAATGATATGCATATCTAAACCTTCCCCGGGATTAGTATACTCTAAATACAATGTTTGGTTGAGATCCATCCAGCCGTTTCGACGTGATGGTGGAAAAACCATTCTGATTTTCCTATAAACCCCCCATATATTCAAATATTTTAAAATGATATGCATATGGAAAACTTCCCCGCGATGAGTATCCTCTAAATATGAAGTTTGGTTGAGATCTATCCAGCCGTTTCGACGTGATGGTGGAAAAACCATTCTGGTTTTCCTATAAACCCCCTGTCTATTCAAGGATTTTAAAATGATATGCATATCAAAACCTTCTCCGGGATGAGTATACCCTAAATATGAAGTTTGGTTGAGATCTATCCAGCCGTTTCGACGTGATGGTGGAACAGACAAACAGACAGACAAACAGAAACAATTTTATTTATATAGATTTTTACACTCGTTCTTCACCCCCTTTCCATCCGCGCCCAAAGGAGTCCTATGAGTGCCTTACACAACAGTATATTTTTTTCCCAGATATTAAGTCTTATTTGTACCTATTTTGGTTGACAGCTATGCCCAAACGTACATGCATAATCTCACTGCTCTAGAATCCTGGAGCTGACGTTGCCATGGTTACGGCAGTTCATTTCTTTATCCGATTCCTAGAGGAGGGGTAGTGTGGTGCCAATATCTCCGTAACGGTTGGCTTTAGGGCCTTAAAACATGGTTTTCGGGCCCGTAGGGCTTACCGAGTTTTGTTCTTTGCGTCAAGAGGATTAAATTGAGCTTTGTCTCGTCCTTATACGACAAATTCGATATTTTGCCTATAATAGTATAAGAGAAAATGGAGGAAAACCGTTTTTCCTATAAAACCCCCGTCTTTTCAAAGATTTTAAAATGATATGCATATCGAAACCTTCCCCGGGGTCAGTATACTCTAAATATGAAGTTTGGTTGAGATCTATCCAGCCGTTTCGACGTGATGGTGGAACAGACAAACAGACAGACAAACAGACAAACAGAAATAATTTTATTTATATAGATTTAAAATACATATATTTATTCGTGGCGTCGACCTCTGCACATCTTTTGTCAATATTTTCACCATATGAAAGGAGCCTGCGTGTAAGTGGAATTGCGGAAGTTTAGAGTATTGTATGTGAGGAATGGAACGTTAAGGACGACACATACACCCAGTCCTCAGGCCAGGGATATTAACCATTACAATTAAAAAACCCCGGCCTCGCCGGTAATCAAACCCGTGGCCAGCGGGTGACAGGCGGAAGCATTGCCCTCTACACCACGGAGCCAGACTTATTTACACACTAGCGAATGTACCCGTGCTTCGCTACGGTATTCTACATTGTATTCGAATATCGAAGTAAATAGTGTACATGCAGTAAATAAGATAGTTTTAAAATTGCATGTCTCTTAGCGTTATCCGAGAAAGAGCATGGGGAGGTCCCCGTACGTTTCCAATGTAAAGTGTTTGTTACCGATTTGTGATATAACGGCAGGCTCACTTGCCTACTGGCATTCACAATCAGGTTGGGAAGTTTACATTATAATTGCAGGCCCCATTGCCTACTATGCGGACAGAATCGATTTGGGGAGTTTTCGTTAAAATGGCAGCCCCCCTTTCCTACCTCCAGACAGATTACAGTTTTTATTATAATGGCAGGCAATTACCCTACTATCACTCGAAATTGAGTTGTGCAGTTATCATTATAATGACAGGCCCCTTTTCCTACTGCCAGCCAGCGTACTGCCAGTCACACCAAGTTGGTGAGTTTCCATCAAAATAGCAGGCCACTATGCCTAATGCCAGTCACATTTCAGATGAGTACATTTCTTTATAATGGCGGGCACCCTTGCCTACTGCCAAACACAATCGGGTAGGGGAGTTTTAAACAAAACTGCATGCTCACTTACCTTCTGCAAGTCAAATCGAGAAGGGAACTATTCATTACAATTGTAGGCCTTCCTTACTAATGACAGTTACACAGGAGTTGGAGAAGGAACCCTTTCCTACTGCCAGTCAAAGTCGGTGTGGGGAGTACTGATTACAATAGCAGACCGACCCTTTCTCGATCGCTAAATCGACATCAGTGAATATATATAGATCGACATACGAAAGTATATGCGTGTTTACAATATTGAAGACCTTCATTTACAGATTAACTGCTACTAAACGTACGTCATATCGACAAAGGATTATACCATAAGACACGCCGGATTTAGTGGCCTAAATGGCTGGTCCAATGATATGTCATCTATTCTTGGGTCAGATTTAGAAACGTGGAACAGGGTAAAGGTTTTGTAAGATCATCTCACATTACATTACTTTTCGGATAATAATGTGACAGCTACATACGTAGCATTTGGCTCACATATGGCTACTGAGTGGGCCAATTTTCGTGAAGAGTTTGATGATTCTGTATTTCATATAAGTAATTGAAAGTATGAATAATGCATGTGAAAATTCCAAATTGACTTAACATCGATTAATAGAGAAAAATCAAACGTAAAAGGGATACAGATACGGCATAAAGTCATAAGACCAAGGTTGTAGATCATTCCAAATTGAACGGAGATTGTGCAATCCGTTACGTGATAGGAATTTCCGAAGGTCTGCACCATCATTAAAATTGCCTGCATATTTCGATATTCTTCGGGGATAAAAAATGAAAAATTTAATGATATAGGATTTTTCATTCGTTACAGGCTAAAACGTATAATTTTGTCAAATTTCAATTATCTTCTTATTCTTCTGGCAGATTATGCCACAATGTGGATTTTGGGCGAGGCGGGTAAAAATTAGGACTTTCAGGAAATCAAAAATTATGGAGATTGTTATTATTACCCCTTAAACGGGAAGCTGTACGAAAATTTCGCCAAAATAGTCAGTGTAGAGGTACACAGTCGTTACGATTTGATTTATATAGATAAGGAATCTGCTCCATGTAAAACACCTTTTGGGCTATGTCCGCTGGACTTAACCTGCAAAAGTGACCATTCATGATATCTCCCTTATTAATCCTCCTGACGAAAAAATGCACATGAAAAAAAAGGTTTAGAGGTGGAATTCCATCAGGTTTGGTCGATTTCCAGTCAGGTTGGTCTTGTTCTGTATATATTGTGGAAGAGTAAAATCACCATTTCGGTTCCTTATAAACCGCCAGTCCATTCCGGAACATGAAATGTTATTTACGTTTAAAACCTACCTTTGGACAGGTGGATGCTAAATATAAATTTTGTTTCGAATGTCTTCAGTAGTTTTCAAGTTGTAAGGAATACGCTTTACACGCACCCGCTCGTGAGTTAAGTCCGATGGGACTTGTACAGAAAAACGGTCCTTTAATGATATCTCCCTTATTGATCCTCGTATCGAAATGATGCACATGAGAAAAAAAGGTTTAGACATTAATTTCTACCAAGGTAGGTAGACTTCCATAAACTTTTGTTGTGTATATTTTTTGGAAGTGCAAAATCACTGTTTCGGTTTCGTATAAACCCCCAGTTAGTTCAGGGATTTAGAAACAATATTTGCCCTGAAACCTATCAAGGACAGGTGTATTCTAAATACGAATCTTGGTGGAAATGCATCCAGTAGTTTCTAGCATTCACGTACATACGGCGTAATTAAGGAAGAAAATAATACAGTTAAGAATGTTGAAACTAATAGAAAATGGATTATAACTGAGGACAGCCGGATAACGACAAATAAATAAATGCCGTGAGTTATGGATATAATAAAGCGCTAACAGAGGAGAAATTTAGGTTCAGTGATTCTTAGGTAAACAAATATGAAGATGACTAATGGTGTTATTACTTAATCTATTCGAGGGCGGTTATAACCTCCAACGATATTCCGCCAATATCCCGCAGATGAGCCGATTGATGCCTCTCTTGCCATCTACCCAAGGAACAACCACGAATTTAAAAGCATGATGAGGAAAATGGCAATACGTTACTTCCCTACTGGCATGCAGTCAGAGACGTTGCCATGGTAACCTGTAGGTTCGTTGTCGGTCTGTCGGTCACTAAATGCAGAGCATGATACCAGCAGAAAATTGTAAATTTCTCCGTCATGTGAAGAGTAAGGTAAATTATGAACATAACGAAAGTTGTTTATAATGAAGAGACGTTTCACGTACGGTAAACGAAGTTTACAGAAAATCAATAGTATAAGAGAAAATAGAGGAAAACCACTGTGGTTTTCCTATAAACACCCCGTCTATTCAAAGATTTTAAAATTATATGCATATCGGAACCTTTCCTGGGATGAGTATACTCTAAATATGAAGTTTGGCTGAGATCTATCCAGCCGTTTCGACGTGATGGTGGGAAAACCACTCTGGTTTTCCTATAAACCCCCCGTCTATTCAAGGATTTTAAAATGGTATGCATATCTAAACCTTCCCCGGGATTAGTATACTCTAAATACAATGTTTGGTTGAGATCCATCCAGCCGTTTCGACGTGATGGTGGAAAAACCATTCTGATTTTCCTATAAACCCCCATATATTCAAATATTTTAAAATGATATGCATATGGAAAACTTCCCCGCGATGAGTATCCTCTAAATATGAAGTTTGGTTGAGATCTATCCAGCCGTTTCGACGTGATGGTGGAAAAACCATTCTGGTTTTCCTATAAACCCCCTGTCTATTCAAGGATTTTAAAATGATATGCATATCAAAACCTTCTCCGGGATGAGTATACCCTAAATATGAAGTTTGGTTGAAATCTATCCAGCCGTTTCGACGTGATGGTGGAACAGACAAACAGACAGACAAACAGAAACAATTTTATTTATATAGATTTTTACACTCGTTCTTCACCCCCTTTCCATCCCCGCCCAAAGGAGTCCTATGAGTGCCTTACACAACAGTATATTTTTTTCCCAGATATTAAGTCTTATTTGTACCTATTTTGGTTGGCAGCTATGCCCAAACGTACATGCATAATCTCACTGCTCTAGAATCCTGGAGCTGACGTTGCCATGGTTACGGCAGTTCATTTCTTTATCCGATTCCTAGAGCAGGGGTAGTGTGGTGCCAATATCTCCGTAACGGTTGGTTTTAGGGCCTTAAAACATGGTTTTCGGGCCCGTAGGGCTTACCGAGTTTTGTTCTTTGCGTCAAGAGGATTAAATTGAGCTTTGTCTCGTCCTTATACGACAAATTCGATATTTTGCCTATAATAGTATAAGAGAAAATGGAGGAAAACCGTTTTTCCTATAAAAACCCCCGTCTTTTCAAAGATTTTAAAATGATATGCATATCGAAACCTTCCCCGGGGTCAGTATACTCTAAATATGAAGTTTGGTTGAGATCTATCCAGCCGTTTCGACGTGATGGTGGAACAGACAAACAGACAGACAAACAGACAAACAGAAACAATTTTATTTATATAGATAGATAAAAATGACCTAATGCATGTTATTCGTAACTCTAGAAGTTTGGGAGAATTACACTTTTATATGTTACAGGACTGTATAAAAACCACGCAGCAACCATAAAGGTGGATGGTGATCTCTCAGGCATTTTCAGTGTGACAAATGGAGTAAGGCAAGGTTGTATATTATCACCTCAACTCTACAACATCTATGCAGAGTGTGTCATCAAAAGAGCTCTCAATGGCTGGAATGGTGGAATTTCGATTGGTGGCTGAAAAATTAATAATCTGCGCTTTGCAGATGACACCTCCCTCATCGCTGGTAGTGAAGAAGAACTTCATGACTTGCTTACAAGGGTGAAGAACACTAGTCTTCAGTATGGTCTAGAGATAAACATCAAAAAGACCAAACTAATGGTAGTTGATCGGCAAGGTGAAATCCAACTTACGGGATACCTAAAGGACCTGGATATTGTTAAGGAATTTGTATACTTGGGGTCTGTCATCAATGACACGGGAAGCTGTGATAAAGAGGTAAAAAGACGTATTGTCTTAGATCGTGCTGCAATGGTTAAACTTACTAAGATCTGGCAGAACCGGGCAATATCAAAAGCCACGAAGATGCGCTTGATAGAATCACTAGTGTTCTCCGTCTTTTTGTACGGCTGTGAGACCTGGACCGTGAATGCTAAAGACAAAAAGCGCAATGATGCCTTTGAGATGTGGTGTTGGCGGAGAATGCTACGTGTATCCTGGACAGAAAAAAAGAACTAATGTTTCCATTCTGGACGAACTCTGCATCAAGAAACGCCTATCTTCCCGTGTGAGCGAACGTTACCTCCAGTTCCTTGGCCACATTTTAAGACGAGATGGAGAGAACTTGGAAAAGGTAATTTTACAAGGCAAAATTGAAGGCAGTAGACCACGAGGAAGAACAGCAAGCAGGTGGATAGATCAGGCGAAGAAGATCACTGGGCTACCACTTCAGGTCATATTAACGAAATGTGAAAACCGCTCGGGATGTAGACATCTTGTCAAGGTTGCAACAAGGAAATGATGGAGTTATGAGGTCACGACGCTCAGTAATGAGCACAACGGCTAATGATGACGATGTTACAGGACAATTATAAGCATATGACCCGGAGAGATCGCATATCGAACGTCGTACAACTGAGTGGATTAAGATGAAAATGGTTAATCCAATCCGTTAGCGGTGAAAATTCAATAATCGTTTGCGTAACGGGGACTGCGTGGTGGACAGAGGTGAAAGAAGGTGCGGGCATGAATGGGTCGATATAAGACAGTCAGAAGATTAATTTAAAACTTTAAAATTAGAGATATATTTCTTTCTTTGCTATCTTTTGGTTTCTTTTCAGATGTTCAATTTTAACAAATATTTCGCTTAGCGAAAACAAGATTTCAGGTACAACAATGAGATATAGTAGTAATAAATGACAAGAGCACCTTTGCTCCACAAAATTATGTACGAGACTACTCTCCAAACATAACACCATTACAGCCTTCCAAAGGCACCATTCAACCTTTACATTAACAGTTTTATATTAATAGAAAGAGCCTATTTCAAGAAATCTCCAGGCCCAAAATTGCACAACCTACATTTTACAAATTCCAACATTATTCATTGTCTTGGATGCTCAACAGTCTTGAACATTAGATGCAATGACATTGATTGTAAACAGGGGTAACACGTACCCTTCTACAAGGCTTTCGATAAAAACAACAGGTTAGATAACTGGCCCAAGAACTAAAATGGAATGGAGAAGGGCATTTGCACTCCTTGAAAATTGAAGGGAAAAACTTAAAAACTTATCTGGGCTTATATCCCGAAGTTACAGAGGATAGGCCTATAGTACTGAGGTGACTCGATGGAGAAAATATTTACCTTACAAGGATTACAAACTGAAGAAGGTTACAAAATCATAGACAACACAAAATCAAGTTGAGAGGGAACACGAGAGGGTAGCTCACTCTCTATTCCTTGATTTCGGATAAGTACTTTCGACTAGTTTGAAATTTTCCTTTAACATTTGGAAATTGCTTTTTAGAATAAGGTAATATTAATAAGTATTGGAAACCTTCCCCTCGAGCGAGCTTTCAATGACTATCACTTAGTTAAGCCAGGACTACCATTACCGTGATCTGGTGGACTTCTCGAAGATGGACATGGCGCCGCCGCCTCCTTTATAAACACGAACTGTGTAGACTGAAGCGGTCAATAAGACAACCTGGCCTGAAAATGTGCCAGCTTTTATACCCGAGGGGAATGTTCCAGAAAGCTCTGGGCTAAGGTCCGACATACCCCGAAATCTTATTGGGTAATTAAATACATACTAAAAACCTGTATTTGGATACAAATTAAAGATACACAATTTTCTATTGGCCCACATCTTATGTTGGCGGGAAGAGATATAAATGTTGTAAATTTTAACACACCATAAACAAAGAATAATCAATTCAGTTTAGGAAACCTTTGAATAAAAGTTGCTTTACAATTTTAATAGTCAATCTTCACACCAGAGGGCAGAGCGTACGTTTTCTTTTATTATTATTAATTTTTTTTTTTGCTTGTGGCTTTAAGTCGCTCCGACACAGATAGGTCTTATGGCGACGATGGGATAGGAATGGCCTGGAGTTGGGAGGAAGCGGTCGTGGCCTTAATTAAGTTGCAGTCCCAGCATTTGCCTGGTGTAAAATGGGAAACCTCGGAAACCCTCTAACCGCACGGCCAACTCGCCCGGTAACATATGTTTATAGTATGGACATCTATAGGGAAATGTCCAAAATTCTTGTGTCACTTGTTGCGATTTTTAGATTTTAGATAGCATTCTCCAAGGTGCTTCATTTAAATGAACAAGAAAATGTACATCAGTGACACTTAAAATGGTATTCACTACCCAACCTGCTAGAAATACAAGTAATCTTCCGACACGCTCATATTGATGTAGAGGCAGAGGAGAGTGATGAAATGTGAGAGCGGTTAGTCATTTATGATTATTGTTTTAAGAGCAACCATACTATAATAACACTAATCAGAAGGAAAATAGACGAGATCCGACAATTTGAATAATGAAAGTATCAGCAAAAGGAAGAGAAGGGCCACGAAAGGTGTGGAAATGAAAGTCTCGTTAGGACTCCTAAACCTAATACTGACAGAGAGGTTGAGCAGACTGTTTACCATTGTTAGCCGGTCGCGTTTTGTAGGAGTAGCGTGTGTGCCTATTATCCGGAGGCCCAGGATTCGATTCTCAGCCAGGTCGTGGATCATTACCCCTGAGGGTGGAGTTTGTAGAAAAACATCCACGGTCTGCCCTTCTTGTCGCAAGGAGACCAGGGGTTCTCAACACCGGAACATGGGTTGGTGCCTGACATTGCTCCCATTCACTTGTGTATGACTCCCCACCTTTACCTTCCCTGTCAGACCTCTCTTTGACAACTCTTGTTCCTTGTCAAATCCTACGGCATTAGGTTTGAGCGGCGTGGGAAGTCCTTCATTTTCACGCTTTTTTTAACCCTTGTCTTCCTTTAGCCGAATCCTTCATTTTTGAAGCGACGGACCCTTTCCAAATTTGTCTCTCTGATTAGCGTTAATACAGGATGGTTGCCATTAATACTTCCTCTTAAAACAGTAATCACCACGTCAGAGATATTTGCATTGATCTTAAGGCTGCTTTGAAGTCCACTCACCCTACGTGATTACAATTGAGAAGCTATCTGGCAATGAAATAGCTGCCCGAGGCTAGAGAGGTAAGCATATTTGCCGAGAGTATAGGCCGTGCTGACTCCAGAAAATACAGAATAGTAAAATGTCCGGTTTTGTCACGCAAGAAATTTATAAACGTAAAATTCCCTGGTTCAGTTGCTGATTCCGTCCTCTGATAGTAATTTTTAAATTTTAAATTAACAAAATATCAGAAGGAAATTTAGTTAGATTATTCTTTTCAGTTTCTAAAATGCACTCTTATCTTTTGAGTCATACATAGAAGCCCGCTACAAAATATACTTTACTGAAGCATGAATTCCGTTACGTTCTAACTTGAATTATACTTTATTTTTACGGGGGCTTTAGCTTCATTAAGACGCAAGCTCACGTTTGCCATCCTATACGTCTCGTAATATCATATTTAGTATAAGAGGCACTTAAAAGACAGTTAACATAAAATACCTGAAAGAATCCCTTTCATCAATTTCTTTCGCTGCCACTCTACTGTAACTGGACAGATCTGCAAACCTATAAAGTGCAATGCAGAATATATCGTGCAACTACAGCGTTCACAAGTAACCCCATGTAAACAACCATTCATGTAATTACATTCTTGAAATCAGTATCATGAATTGAGTTGCGAAACCTCGTTTCGTTATGTGATCTAGACTTTACTGGTAATATTTCGTATTGTTATACAGTCAGTACGAAATAGAGCACTTCGTACCTGTATCCAATTAATTCTAAGTAAATCATTAAACAGACTTTTCAAACTGGGAAGAACTCCAAGTGTGTGAAGCCGTCGGCAGACGACAGAATGTGTGTAATATCTAGGCTGGTATTATTGCATGGAAACCATTTTCTTTCTCTCCAACCCTTTTACCCAAGATATCCGGCTATAAAACTGGGCTTAGTTCATATATGTTATTGACCCCAAATAATTGGGATAAGACCGGAAGGATACAATATTCAGCAGTCTCGTGAGTTTTAAAGGGCAAGGACAAAAAAATAGTGTGTGAAAGTGATGGATGTTGTTAGTAGCCCTCTACTTCTAGAAATGAAGAGTGAATGGTGGTTGGAATGTGCAAATATACGGTATTATTAGACACCAGATTATATCCAGATTTCAAGGAACTGTATGTTTGTCTATAACTTGCGTAGCGTCTCCTTACAATGGGTGAATTTTAGGTGGTTTAAGGAGATGAAGTATGCCTGTTAATTGATCAATGATTTTTACAAAGAGCTGCCACGAGTACGCGCGTCCCCTATACCGTCGGTACTGTGCTGATAACTACCGTTTATCATTTGTCCTAGTTACTTGACGAGAGTAAGCTGACAGTGCTGTAACATAATTTACATCAATGTATAAAAGTAAAATCCGACAAAAATGGATTACAAGAACGTTTTTATTTGTGAGAACGGGTATTTCTCATATACTGGTGATATTTAGAGCCAATACTTCATTTTCTAATAGGTCCCTTGTGCTAGTATTTAAGGACATAGCTTCTCGTTTTACAAGCATGTTTCATGTAATTATGTGTATTGAACGTATCAGACATCATCGTCAAGAAAAAGCGGTCGTCAGCTGGAAGAATGACAACCAATCTGTAATTCGTACTACAGCAAATCAACGTAATTTCTTATATAATCCCCAAGAACTGGAAAGGATATTTCCAATTCATGTGAAAGGTTCAAGACAACGCCAACATGTTTCCACTGCAATCGCATTGTAAAGGTTATTAACAAATCACTGTTATGCTATGAACACCTTACATCCATCTAGTGAATCGTGGATGTAATTTTATGTTTCATATGTAAACTTTGTAGGCCTACTTCCGTTGTTCCAGTTGCTGTAACTCGTTTACCTCTCATCAGTGCAACATTTTCAGGTTTTAAGTGAGGTAAGACTGACCAATGGAATTGAATTTTTCAATCATCAGACATATCCTCAGATATAAATTTCAACCGTGATTGTTTTCATTTCATTTTTGGATTTATATTTAATTGGAAGTTTATCTGCAAACTATCTTACATTTACTTTATATTTTGTACGATTGTAGTATCAACTAGCAAATGTACTCGTGTTTCGCTATGGTATTCTACATTGTATACGGATATCGAAGTAAATCAGTGTACATGCCGTAAATACTTTTTAAAATTGCATGTCTCTTAGTGTTTTCCGAGAAACAGCATGCGGAGGTCCCCATACGTTGTTTCCATTCTAAAGTGTGAGTTGCTATGTGTTGATGATAACGGCAAGATCACTGCCATTCACAATCGAGTTGGGAAGTTTACATTATAATGGCAGGCCCCATTGCTTACTGCGCTGTCACGACCGATTTGGGGAGTTTTCGTTACAATAGCAGGCCCCCTTTCCTACTTCGGGACAGATTAAAGTTGAGGAGATTTTTTATAAAGGCAGGCAAATTCCCTACTGCCAGTCAAAATTGAGTTGTGCTGTCGTCATTATAATGACTGACACCTTTTTCCTACTGCCAACCAATTTACTGCCAGTCACACGGACTTGGTAGTTTCCATTAAAATGGCGGCACTATGCCCAATGCCAGTCCCATTTTAGACGGGTACATTTGTTTATAATGGTGGGGGCACCTTGCCTACAGCCAATCTCAATCGGGTAGGGGGATTTTGAACAAAACTACATACTCCTCTGCCTTCTGCAAATCAAATCGACAAGGGAATATTTCCTTACAATTGTAGGACCCCTTTACCAATTCCAGTTACACAGGAGTTAGAGAAAGACCCCATTCACACTGCCAGTCAAAGTCGATATGAGGAGTACTGACTACAACAGCAGTCACTCCCTTTTTCGATTACTACAAATCTACATCAGTGAATAGATATAGATCGATATACGAAAGCATATGCATGTTTACAATATTCCAAACTTTCATTTACAGACTGATTGCTGCTAAACGGTGCATCATATCGACAAACGGATTGTTCAATAAGACGCCGCATTTAGCGGTTTAAGTGGCTGATCCTATGAAATTTTCTTGTATCTCATCTATTAATGTGTCAGGTTGAGTTAGAAACGTTCAACAAGGTGAAATGTGGGTAGGAATGTCACAGTGCATTACTTTTCGGTTAATTATGTGACAGCTACAAACACAGGACTCAGCTCACATTTGGCTTCTGTGTTGGCCAATGATCGTTTAGAATTTGATTATTCTAACTCTCCTATACGTGATTCGAAGTATGAATTATGCGTGTAAAAAAGCAAAATTTAATTACAATCGAGAAATAGAGACAAATATGACGTATAAGGGATAGAAATATGACAAAACGTCATAGGACCAAAGTTGTAAACCACTCGAAACTGAAGTGATTGTGCCATATATGTTGTGATAAAACTTACAGTTTAGTCACGAAATACCTAGAAACAAAGGTTTTCGCCGTCATTAAAATTGCCTCCATGATTCGATATTCTTTGGGGATAAAAAGTGAAAAATTTAAATATCTTGGAAGTTTTCCGTCAGATACAGGCTAAAACGCACATTCAGTTTTCTAGCTCGTCTGGCTAATTGTGCCGCAACCTTGATTTTGCGCAAGGGGAGTACAATTTTTGCTATTTGCTTTACGTCGCACTGACACAGATAGGTCTTAAGGTGACGATCCGATAGGAAAGCCCTAGAAATGGGAAGGAAGCGGCCGTGACCTTAATTATGGTACAGCTCCAGCATTTGCCTGGTGTAAAAATGGGAAATTACGGAAAACCATCTTCAGGGCTGCCGACAGTGGAGCTCGAACCTACTATCTCCCGGAAGCAAACTCACAGCCGCGCGCCCCGAACTGCACGGCCAACTCGCCCGGTGGGGTCAAATTTCGGATCCTCAAGAATTTAAAGCGAAAATATATGCAGATAGTCATTATTACCCATTAAACTGAAAACTGTACGAAAATATCGCCGAAATAGTCAACGCACAGACACACGGTCGTTATGATTTTATTTATATAACTAGATAAGAAGTCTGCTCCACGAACAACATCTTTTGGGCTATGTCCGCTGAACTTAGGCTGCGAAACCGACCGTTCATGATATCGCCCTTATTAATCCTAGTGCCGAAAAAAATGCACATGAGCAAAATAATGTTTTAGAAATGGATTCCATCAAGATTGGTCGATTTCCAGTCAGGCTGGTCTTGTATGTATTGTGGAAGAGTAATATCACTGCTTCGGTTTCTTATAAACCCCAAGTCCATTCTGGGAATTTGACACTGTATGGTCCTAGAAACTTGCCGTTGGACAGATGGATGCTAGATAAGAAGTTCGGTTGAAATATCTCCAGTAGTTCTCAAGTTATAAGAAATAGGCTTTACACGCACTCACTCTTGAGGTAATTATTAATCCTCGTATCGAAATGATGCATATGAAGAAAAATGTTTAGAAATTGATTCCCATTAAGGCAGGTAGAATTCCATTAAGTGTGACATGTATATTTTGTGGGAATGCAATGTCACGGTCTCATTTTCGTATAAACACCCAGTCAGTTGAGGGATTAAAAAAATATTGGCCCAAAACCTACCCAAGCGCAGTTGGATTCTAAATATGAATATTGGTAGTAATATCTCCAGTAGTTTTCAAGTTATAGGCAAGCAGACAAACAGAAAAACAGACACCAAAGCTACTAAAAAGTATGCAGATGGTAATTTTACACCTGAAACGGATAACTGTATGTAAATTTCGCCAAAATAGCAATGTACATACCCATGGTCGTTACGATTTTATTTATATAGATAAGAAATCCGCTCCACGTACAACACCTTCTGGGCTATGTCCGCCGGACTTAGCCTGTAAAACCGACCGTTCATGATATCTCCCTCATTAATCATCCTATCAAAAAATTGCACATGAGAAAATGTGTTGGAAATAGATTTCCATCAAGGTTGGTCGCTTTCCAGTCAGGTCGGTCTTGTATATATTGTGGGAGGATAAAATCACTGTTTCGGGTCCCTATAAACCCCCAGTCCATCCCGGGAATTTGACATGGTATGGACCTAAAAACCTACCTACCGAGCTCGATAGCTGCAGTCGCTGAAGTGCGGCCAGTATCCAGTAATCGGAAGATAGTTGGTTCGAACCTCATTGTCGGCAGCCCTGAAGATGGTTTCCGGGGTTTCCTATTTTCACACCAAGCAAATGCTGGGACTGTACCTTAATTAAGGCAACGGCCGATTCCTTCCCATTCCTAGGTCTTTCCTAACCCATCGTCGCTATAAGAGATATCTGTGTCGGTGCGGACGTAAAGCAAAAAAAAAAAAAAAAAAAAAAAAAAACCTACCTTGGGATGGATGTGAAGTTTGGTTGAAGTATCTCCAGTAGGTTTCAAGTTATAAAAATAGGTTTCTCACTCACCCTTTCTTGAGTTAAGTCCGGTGTTTCTTTTATTAAAATGCTGTTCGTTCGGGGCGTCGACCTACAAGGATATTTTGCCCCTAATTGCACCATATGATATGAATCTGCGCGTAATTGGAATTGCGGAAGTGTAGAGTGTTGAATGTGAGGAAAGGAACGTTAAGGACGGCACAAATACTCAGTCCCCAGGCCAGGGATATTAATCATTTACAATTAAAACCCCTGACCCGGCTGGGAATCGAACCCGGGGCCACCGTGTGACAGGCGGACGCGTTGTCCCCTACACCGCGTGGCCGGACTAAGTCTGGTGTTACTTGTACCGAAAAACGGTCCGTTAATGATATCTCATTTATTAATCCTCGTATCGAAATGATGCACATTAGGAAACAAGTTTAGAAATTGATTTACATTAAGGCAGGTAGATTTCCATTAAGTTTTTTTGTGTATATTTGTGGGAGTGTAAAATCACAGTTTCGTTTTCGTACAAACCCCCAGTCAGTTTTGGGATTTATTAACGATATTGGCCCTAAAACCTACCCAAGGACAGGTGGATTCCGTATTTAGAATGAGTCCACATTGTAATTTTATAAGTATTGTTTGCACATTCTTGCCCTTGTTCTTTCTTTTTCTTATTTTACAATTGATCTCATCATGACCCCATTTTAACTTTTTTAAAGATATTTTAATTCATTTTGACGACACACTCATGTCAACTTAAATGTTGAAAATAATTTTATCACTGATGATGTATCTTAGAGTACGAAAACCGCTTTCGAATTAAAATAGTGTGCCGATATGACGCTCTGTGATTAATAATAATAATAATAAATACCATTATCAGCACTGTTTAATACGATGGCTTTGCTATTTAATAATGATTATAATTTGTGTTAATGTAACTAATCAACGTTAGAATACAGATAGCAACCGAGGACTTGCAGCATAATACCAGGGTAAGTCAGAAAGTCAATTGTCTATTATTTAATTGGTCATAGGTCAAGACAAAGGAGACAGTTTATTGCGGCATTATTTCGTTAATTTTAGACATAATCGCCAGTGTTATTCAAGCATTTGTCATGAGCTGAAATGGGTGTCTCCTTCCTTTGACAATAGAGAGTAGTATTTTATTCGTCGAACCCTTCTAACTGATTCAGCTGTACATGTTTATTTTCCCGCACCTTTTCGCCACTGGCATTAACGGAAGGGTCTGATGTTGATGAACGGACGCACCACTATTTGTGATTCAGCCTCTAAAATATCACGACATTACTTCCACACCTGTTGGACAGACATCACCTTCCCCCACCTTTAGAAGAGAATTTCCTGTGAATGATAAAAGATTCATGGTTTACTGACTTGTACACCCATGGGCAATCTATCTAGATGACTACAAACAAAATTAGTTATCACGAGCTCCTTGTTTCTGAGCAATAAAGTAGTTTTATAATTACTCAAAAATTTCAGCATGCGAAGTCTGGAGTAAGTGTTCACCAGATTTATCCTTCAGCAACATTTATCCCTTTCCGTTCGACTCGTTGGCTGAGTGGTCAGCGTACTGGCCTTCGGTTCAGAGGGTCCCGGGTTCGATTCCCGGCCGGGTCGGGGATTTTAACCTTAATTGGTTAATTCCAATGGCCCGGGGGCTGGGAGTTTGTGCTGTCCCCAACATCCCTGCAACTCACACACCACACATAACACTGTACTCCACCACAATAACACGCAGTTACCTACACATGGCAGATTCCGCCCACCCTAATCGGAGGGTCTGCCTTACAAGGGCTGCACTCGGCTAGAAATAACCCATGAAATTATATTATTATATCCCTTTCCCTTTCTGGATTAGCAAATGAGGTAGAAACAGGACCCATTACATGAGGTTGCAAAATATTACTTTCGAATAATACTTCCCAACTCTAATACAAATGTACAGTCAAATTTCGCGAAGAGTTTTTGAAGTGTTCTCAGTGTGGAACCGTATCTCAAAACCTGTAAACCTTTGAACCTTGATATCCGCCCCTGGACTACGACCATACGTTGTGTTATACTTCTTTTTTCATGCAGAGACTCAATACATATGCTAACATCCCAGTAGTGTAATCCATACATTGCATATTGATATCAATATAAAGGGCACTGCGCGCAGGCCATATGTGGTGGTAGACCATCGTGTTATAGAATACATAAACATTTTTTATTCGTCCTAACCGCAGTGTGTAATTTCTGTAATCGTGTGCACTAGCCATCCCCGTCAGCGTAGCCACAGCCAGCTAATGAACTGATTCTCCTTGCTTTTGAATAAACCGAGCAGTCCGACCACGACTAGGCTGGATGGGACGGCAGAGGATTAATATTCACAAGGCCTAACAAACAAGGGAACGAACAAACATACAAACAAACCAACAAACAAACGAGCAAGTAAGCATGCGAGTAGATAGACAAGGGCGTTGCCCAGTCGGTCCCTCCGCTGCAGAGTTCTGGCTGGTAAAAGCTTCATTAAGGTCACTTGGCTTGATTGCATTATGCAGCGAGCCCTCGCTCGCGAGGTGGTCTTCCCCGAACACAATGAGTGAGAATGAGTAAATACTTCCTTCTCTCCGCATATCTCCTAATAGTGCAATGTATTACTAATGATACGCCATATTCTAAGTGGTGAGGGCATGGTTTCATTCCCTTGAGAATTCACCCCGCGGTCTCTCTGTAGTATCCGGACTAAACTACGAAGTGCGTTATTTCGTTCAAAGATACCAATATACGAATCATAGAATGATGATGACTAGGGTGCTTATAATAATAATAATAATAATAATAATAATAATAATAATAATAATAATAATAATAATAATAATAATAATAATAATAATGTCCGGCTTCATAGCTAAATGGGTAGCGCGCTGGCCTTTGTTCCAGAGGGTCACGGGTTCTATTACCGAACAGGTCGGGGATTTTAACCATCATTGGTTAATTCCGATCGCCCCGGGGCTGGGTGTACGTGTCTTCATCATTAGAATTCATCATAGACGCCCAGGTCGCCTACACGGCGTCAACTCGAAAGACCTGCACCATGCCGCTTCGGAGGCGGCACGCTATGAAATTAAAAAAAAGTAATAATACGTTCCGCATGAGACCAAACCGAGAACCATACCAACAATTTCAAAACATCACCACCACAATGAAAAAGAGGAGACTGACGTTCTACGGACATATTAAAAGGATGGGATCGGTGAGACTCGCCAACAGGATCCTCACCTTCCAGGAGAACAGAAAGAAACAAGTCCCATGGGTAAAAGAAGTCCACCGAGATTTAGAAAAATGTGGGATCGCGGCAGAAGATATATCAAACAGAAAAATCTTCAGGCAGAGAGTTGCGGAGGTGAGGGACCTAGCTGATCAGAAAACGAGGAAGAATAGAGTACTCTCGGCAGAAGAACGAGCACGAGCAAGTCAACGGATGAAGGAATACTGGCGAAAGAGGAAGGAGAAAGAATTTGAGAAAGCAATGGAAGTTGCGTAATCGCAGCCCATAGATGGCTGTAACGAAAAGAAGTAATAATAATAATAATAATAATAATAATAATAATAATAATAATAATAATAATAATAATAATAATAATAATATGAAATATGTGTCCAGATGAACACATGTTTTTGAAAATTGCAACGCATGAAGCAAGTTTGAATCAAGTGACGCAGTTCTTGTAAATTTGGTTATAAAAAGAAAGTGATTAGAATTGCAGAGTGATTTTGCATTCTTGCACCCAGCAATGCTTCCCCGACTGTCATGCTATCCATATAAATAGAGGGATCTTGAGGAACCGAACAATTATTGTATCAAAGTCAGCAGATTGTAAAACTTTCTCCAAGACTCACTATACCTCTCAGTTTTTAAAGGTAGAGGTATGAACAGATAACAATTTGAACGGCTACGGATGTTCGGCCAGCGAGAAGGTGGGTTTTCATAATGAAGTATTGCCGCTCGTATGGGACATTGTCCTGTAACATTAATGTTAGTGTGGAAGTAGTAGACCTGAGAGAATGGGACACATCAGCACTCTGGTAGTGGATCACGATCTGTAACTACACCGCGGGGTGACAGATGACCAGACTGCATGACAATGGTGGATTGTACAAATTTACCACAATTGGACCACTGTAAAACGTATGATATTGCCTTCTGATGCTGGTCGACGTGTAAAGTCCGTGACAATTCAATAAGCAATAACACATAGTAACACAAAAGTAAAATCTAGCCTTGCTCACCGCTAGATGTAGCTCGCCTCCCGATTACTACCCCACCTTTCCCTTCGCAGTAGGCCGTAGTTTCGATCTGCGCTAAGCCACCTCATTAAGTTAACTGTCCTGTCAAAATGTGATAAACGGTTGTAAATAACATTTATCTTTTTGGCATGTGGCCTCCGGAGAGACCAGGTGCAGGTCTTACAATTTGACGCCGTATAGGAGACCTGTGTGTGTGTGAGGATGGGGTCCTAACTATGATGAATTATAATTCTTAAGACGGCACACACACCCAGTCCCCGAGCTATTGGAATTAACTAATTGAGGTTAAAATCCTACAACCGGCCGGGAATCGAACCCGGGACCCTCTGGACCAAAGACCAGTACGCTAACCATTTAGCCATGGAGCCGGACGTAAATAACGTTGAATGTAGCCTTAGTAATATACATTCTAATTATCATATTAAGGATAATTTTACCGAATCCTTTTTTTTTATATTTGTGTTGAAGCCTTCTCTCAACCACTTCCTTCCAACATTAATCACAAAACGATTAACTTTCTTTTAAATGCCGAGGTTCATAAAATTCTGCCCAACCGTTTTCCTGTGATGCTGCAAAAATCGGAGTGATCAAACTTAATATGAATCAGATAATGGGCATCACTTGCATATTCGGTGATCATGGCCTGACATGAGAGAGTACAATGCAATGGCCAATAAAATTCTGGTCTACAATTTTAACGTAGCGATTTATGCAAGGCAGATATTTAAAATTTTCCCCTTAAGAACCGAAATAATGGGTAAATTGTTAATCTTACCAAATATCAGCACAAAAATAAGGGATTTATAATTACATTTCCTATAGAATTTATCAAGGAACTGCCTGACCGAGGCTACGTTCCCTCGGAAGGACGTGAGTTCGGATACCCGTCGGGAATCGAAAAATTTAAGAAACAAGATTTCCACTTCCGGAGGTGCATATGATCCTGAGGTTCACTCAGAATACACAAGAAATGAGTACCAGGTTAATTCCTGGGGGCAAGGGCGGTCGGGCGTAGAGCTAACCACTATACCCCATCAAGTGCAGAGGTTACGGCTAGTGGAAGCCTTTATCTTCCACCCCTCCAAGGGCCTTCATGGCCTGTACGGAGATGAATTTGCTCTTTGCTTTGCTTTATAACATTTATCACCTGCATTTTCGTCCAAACTCTTATAATTTGCCAATAAATTTTGATTTTATTATGTTAAAGGAGTATGCTGCATGGAGCACTCACACGTCGAGCAGATACGACAGATTTATTTCACTCTCACGGCTATTCGTGACGGTTTATATCAGTCACAATAATTTTTCGCTCCGTGAGAGATTGTTTAAGTGAAAGGCGGCGTCGGTGATGGTATGTGGAAGAAAACTAACGAAATATACGTCTAGGGCCCTTATGATAATATACGACACAATCTAATTGAAGTTTGGGTTCTGAAGCAAGAAACCAACATATTTTCTAGTATGATTATGGACGCACTAGAGTTCGGGGGTAGTCATGGAACGTGTATGCGTGAGAGAGAGGGAGAATGTGATCAGAATTAAATTATTATCAGACAGTCTACTATTATTACAAACAGTACTAAAATGTGAATACGTATGACTTCAAAATGGGCGATGAGGAGGACATTACTAGACCTAAATAATATACAAGTCAAGCTGTTAGTCTGGCTGTGTCTAAGTCTGTGTCTGTTTGTTCTTGTTTCATGTAAGAACTGCTGGACTGACGGAGCTCAAATTTAGCAAGTTGTAGTTAAATTACAGGGAAATTTACTCACGTTTTCCCTTCAGGTGCAATTGCAGCAAAAGAAAATAGGAACCAATTTAGAGGAAAATATGCACCAGGGACTCATGAAAGTGCATTTTTTTGGCAAGTTGCTTTACGTCGCACCGATAAAGACAGGTCTTATGGCGACGATGGGACAGGAAAGGGCTGGGAATGGGAAGGAAGAGGCCGTGACCTTAATTAAGGTACAGGCCCAGCATTTTCCTGTTGTGAAAATGGGAAACCGCGGAAAACCATCTTTAGGGCTGCCGACAGTGGGGTTCGAACCCACTATCCCCCGAATACTGGATACTGCCGCACATAAGCGACTGCAGCTATCGAGCTCGGTTCATGAAAGTGAACACATTAGGTGAATGGTTAGTCATGTTAGGTATGTAACCTACTAATGGTACATATACTGTAATTCAATTTCCTAGAAAAAAGATTATATGCATTTTATTGCTGAATCTAAGCGTTTCCAAGGAAATGATTAATTTGTTTTTCTACACGCTTTAGACGATGAAAACGCAAATAGTGGATACACTTACAGACTTAGAAACGAAAGGGTCATACATACATGCAGGTGTTAGAGTTCAACTTACTACAGAAATGCTCACGTGCGTTTTATTCGTAACTTTAAAGTCAGAAAATTTTCCATTTTTAAATGCAAAAGGAGCGTTTTCAGCGTACGGACGAAGGCGCTCACGCGTCCAGTGTGAAGTTGGAGGTACCGTAGATAAAATACTTGGAAAAATCTTGTCGAAACCTCCAATATCTTTTGATCTTTTGAAAGTGAACTCACAATAATGAGTAGTATTTCATACTTGCATACAGTACATGAATACATGAAGTAACGTGTAATTTCCCTTTTGCTGGAATAACAGCTCTTCATTTTAGACTGATGTGCCTTTAAGCATTCAGTCTGTAAGCCCCTGTGAATTTCCTAAACGGCCCCACGTTCCTTTATTCGTAGGATGATATGTGGTCTCGTGTAGGTTCATACCTCACATCTTTAAATCATTAGAAATTGAGCCTAGAGCCGGTATTACACCTACAGAGTACTGGGCCGAGACAGTGCATTCGGCCGAGTGCTCGGCTAATGTTATAAGTAGGACCAGTACTCAGGCTAGTAGCGAGCGAGTGATTAGGGCGACGCAGTGTATAGGGACGTGTTCCAAACACTTGGCCGAATAAGTACCCCCGCCATCTGCACACTCACCTCGGCGCTTCACTCGCTCTTCACTCGGTCAGTGTAATCTTTCACGTCAATTAATTGTGTAGGAGTGTTCTTGTGTTGTCTGGCGCTCTTTTATTAGATTTCTTCAAAAACAATGGCTAAATGGAATAGTGAAACAACGCTAAAATTCATTCAAGAGTACAAAACACTGGAATGTTTATGGGACTTCAAATTGTCTCTGTTCAAAGACAGAAAGATACGTGATGCTGCTTATTACAATTTTGTACAAGCTATGAATTTACCTGACTCTAGTGCACCACTCTGAAGAACAGCGAGAGCTGGCTCCTGTTCCATGAATACAAAAAATAAGCTGTAGTTTCACTTTTTCTCGAATAGCAGTACGCAAAAAATGTATACTTTTTGAATTTTAGGAGTTGCCGTTTCAAGCAAGGAATCAAACTGCTCTATCTCCAATCCCATAAAAGATCTATATTCTTTGAGAAATTCAGTTTCAAATTCCCCTAACAGGGTTGCAGTTCTTCCTTTATTATCTCTTCTTAATGAACACGATCTTGTCCATAATCTTTTTTCTATTATCACTAATTTCATCTTCGATTTCTCCTATCATGACAGGCATGATCAAGTTGCAACCGTGCTTAAAATTTCTCTAAATTTTTCTCATGTTCATCTTTCGCGGAACGACGTTACCCTTTCAACATTTAAGTACACTGACTCGTCCACCGTCCCTTCATTATATGATCGCATCTACTCCTCATTTACTTGGACGAGTAACAAAGAGAGTGACTCGGCCCAGTATACGGAAGGTAAAAATGAATTGAAATTGTGTATGGCTTTTAATGCAGGCAGTGTCCGAGGACAAGTTCGGCTCGCCAGGTGCAGGTTTCTTGATTTGACTCCCGTAGGTGACCTGCGTGTCACGATGAGGATGAAATGATGATGCAGACGACACATACACCCAGCCCCCGTGCCAGCAAAATTAACAAATAATGACTAAAATTCCCGACTATGCCGGAAATTGACTCCGGAGCTCTGTGACCAAAGCCCAGAACGCTAACCATTAAGCTATGGAGCACTCGATAAGTGTAATTCCGTCTTAACCATCGCAGTTTTGGACTTCATGTACATCTCCATGACCGAGGTCAATATTCTCTTAGGTACGCTATCCTCCTCTATTCGCCTCACATGAACCCACCACCGAAGCCGGTTTATGCTCAAAGATTCATCCACCAAGTTAATTCATAAGTTAGACGTTATCTCCTCATTCCCAATTCCCTCCTGCCATTATTCCCATCTGTTTGGACCAGAGATCATTCTCGGTACTCTCCGTTATTTCTAAGTTATAAATAAGATATACTCAGCCCGCCCAGTTTTAACTCGCGTGCATTGAAGTTTGTCTGCAAACAGACCGGTATTTTCACTTCCTGTGGCTATTTTTAGCCAGGTAGTAGTCCTTGTAAGGCAGACCATCCGACGAGGGTGCGCTACATCTGCCGTGTGTAGGAAACTGTGTGTTATTATAGAGGAGGGTAGTGTTGTATGTTGTGTGTGAGTTGTAAGGATTATGGGGACAGCACAAACACCCAATTCCCGAGTTGGGGATATGAACCATTTTTAAGGTTAAAATATCCGCCCCGGCCGGGAATCGAAGAGCACTACACTGACCATTCAGCCAACTAGCACGACAACAGACCGGTGTAAAGATAGTTTCGTCCGGGAGCTGGCTTCTTTCTTATAGAATACAATAATTGTTAGCACTGCGTGCTCACTGCATTACCTTTGTTGTATTTGCTTCCGTCTCACTTACTATATGACCATCCTGGAGAATACACGTCCTGTATACCTGTAATGATCTACATGTTCACGTTCTGTATTCCCAACTAAAAGAACCAAACCCCACAGCACTTAACGCCTTTGAAGGGGCTTTGGTCTGCCCAGCGACCGCTGCTCGGCCCGAAAGCCTGCATATTACGAGGGGTCATGTGGTCAGCACGACGCATCCTCTCGTCCGTTATTCTGGGCTTTCAAGACTGGGGCCACCATCTCACCGTCAGATAGCTCCTCAATTCTAATCACGTAGGCTGAGTTGACCTCGAACTAGCCCTCAGGTCGACAGAAAATCCCTGACCTGGCCGGGAATCGAACCCGGGGCCTCCGGACGAGAGGCCGGCACGAAACCCCTACACCACAGACTAGCGTATTCCGTACTGCCTACTGACATTACTTTAGTCTTCGAAATGCGAATATTCAGTGCACCTATTTTCAAGTTTCAAGATATTAGATTGCAGGCTTTCACACAGTCTGCCATGAAAACCAAGTCGTCGGCATAGGCCAAACCGCTTACTACATTTCTACCTTCATCCACCTTCCCAACCACTTTACGTCCTTCAGCATATGATCCACGAATACTAGGCCTATGTGCAACAAAGGTGAAAGATTGCAGGCCTTGTCTAACCCCGGTAATTACCTTGAACCAAGAAGTGATTCTACGAACACTATCAATTATTCTCACTGTAGCCCAGTTGTCAACATAAACACCTTTGAGTATTTCATAACGATCGATAAGTGTTACGATATATTTTTTCCGGTTGGTAGTAGTGTTTTAGATATCACATACGCTTCTTCTACATCGGATTCAGCTCGCTTCCGTGCCAGTAAGGAGGCCAGTCGGGACGAAAGGTTCACCCTTCCTATTTGCGTGGTGAGGGAAGCGAAGAGTGAGCAAAGGTTAACCCGTTACCGCAAGGTTCGGACATCATCAAACGTTTTTGAGTCTGATCGAGGGACTAACATAAGTGTCCCTCGTCAACTACTGATAGCTATTGACAGGCTTCAAATACTGTTCCTATGGGATGCAGGAACACTTCCAATAGTCTCACGGAAAAGCAGCAGAATATTCGCATGAAACTGGAAAAAATTATCCTGGGGATTAACATTAGTTTCCTATATACTGATGACCCTAAAGTCATGGCATTCCTATGTGATAACTAGGAATCCCGAAAAGTGCACGAACTTGACGTAGAATGGATTGCACGGGTGGACATTAGACTTCTAGAACAACGCTGAATGAATAGCTTGCTCGTATTTGCTATTTTGCTAGTCTTTGTTGTTGGAAGATCGTGGGTGTGAATACATCTCTCCGCTGAGCCCTGTAATTACTGGATTCTCCAGAATGGTCTTAGAGCCAATCTCGATATCTTTAGCGGAACGTTGTTCTCTTGTAATATTCCATGTTTCTATGATTTGTTGCATGTGATCACAAAGGAACACTTCAATGCTTCAGTTTGATGGGCCATTAGATCTAATAAATGCTATATGAATACACCACTGCTGTATAATCGCAACCAGACTACACAGGACCTTCAGGAGTTTGTAGACATCTTGTCCCAAGACTTGGAATTTAAAATAATTATAGTGTGTGCTACTGTGGAGTGCAGGTTGTTGTAATATCGGACGCACCGTGCAGTTTCTGTCACCTGGTACCTCGCTGTTCCCGACGTAATACCTTGCAATATTTCAACATTCAGTTTCCAAATATTTAATCCAATTTTCTCATCTAGCACAAGGATTAGTATACAGTTCGTTCGCATGCCTGTTTAAAGAACTTGTAAGGCGTTCTTAAAGTTATTTATTTTCATTTCATTTGAGTTTAGAAATTTGATTAAGTCCACGTGACCAAGCGAGTGGCTGCACTGTTTGCGACACGTAGCTGTCAGCTTGCAATTGGGAGATAGTGGGTTTGATCTCCATTGTCAGCAGCCCTGAAGTTCGTTTTCTGTGGTCTCCCATTTTCACACCAAGCAAATAACGGGGCTGTACCTTAATCAAGGCCACTGTCATTTCATTCCCTTTCTTGGCCCATAATCGTGCGTAAGACTTATCTGTGCCGGTGCTACGTGAAGATAATTGTATCATATTATTTACAACGTCATGAGCAATTATTAAAGAAGAGATTGAGAATTGGGGATACAAGATAACTTTGGGTTTTAATAATTAATAATCAATATTATTAATCAATGATTATATCAATGATTGTTAATGGATTTTGAGTCATTAATTGTGATATTTTCCGAGTTTGAGAGTTAGTAATTGATTAATTATTCAAAGGTTCGAAATTCAAGCTAAGGCTAATACAGAGATTCATATGCACAGAAAAGTAGACCTTATTTCTTAGTATAGTTGAGCTGTATGAACGTGTATGTAAATTCATCATGCACCTCACGACTATTTGCTACTCTTGCAAAAATTGAGCACTTTTTATTGTTAAACAATTAATCCATTAGGTAATTCAATTCAGTTTAATATTAATCCAATGTCAGTTATCAAGTTTACAATGAATTAATGATGTCTTTAACGATTTTGTTCTAATACAATTCAATTTAATCTAAAGTCATTTTAAATTTAATCTAAAGTCATTTTATTATTATACTAGCAAGATACCCGTGCTTCGCTACGATATTATACTGAATTTTATAATTGAATACTTAACGTTTTATATATAATCCGCCGAAATTCACAATCGGAGTAATTTTCTGAGAGAACCCGCCACAATTCGCGATCTGAATTGTCTTCTGAGTGATTACGACAAATTTCCTCCCATTTTTCAATCTTTCTTTGAAGCAATCGATTTCGTACTTCACGGGCTAGGTCCAGGTATTCCACCCGGTCAGTTGGGTCCCTAAATCGTTGTCACCTTTTCTTATAAGCATTTTAAATATGGATCAAATCCTTGACGAGATCCGGTGTGGTGTCGTCTTGGGTGCCTTGGCGGTACTGAACCCACGGCCGGACTGCATTCATAGTCATTAACAGGCCAGGACCCGTTTCCAGCGCGGTCCCCACATTTTGACGACGGTCCAGAGCAGTATTATTATTATTATTATTATTATTATTATTATTATTATTATTATTATTATTATTATTATTATTAATATTATTATTATTATTGTTCTGGACCCCACAGCAAGACGCAAGACCGCTACTTGCCGCTAAATTATATCTGCTGCCGTTGTCATTGCTGACAATGTGACTAGCACCATTGTCGCGCGTAGGCAAGTGCGCTAGATTTCTGGCGATACGAATGATATAGATCCGTGCATTATTGACCTTATTATAGAGGTGAAGAATTGCACGGTCGATATCATTCCTATCATTTATTTCAAATGTGTTTAAATTTTTATTTTTATGTCGGGAGAATCTACTGTAATCTAAGAACGTTCTCCAAAGGAAAAGGTGGCTCTTGAAAGCGAACCCAGGAAAAATTAAAAATTATTGGTTTATGATCAGAATAAGTACCTGAAAATCCACAGCCTGTTTCCAGTCATTCGACCGGGTCAGGAATGAAATGAATGAAGCCCCATTCTAGCGGCTGCCGAATCCTGTCACATTCTTCTGGGGCAATGATTAATAAATGAAAAATAAAATGAAATGATATTGGAGAGTGTTGCTGGAATGAATTATGACAGTGAAATCTGGAGAACCCGAAGAAAATTCTTTCCCGCCTCCGCTTTGTCAGCACAAACATCACATGGAGTGACCGGGATTTGAACCACGGAACCTAGCGGTGAGCGGTGAGCGGCCAGCGCGCTATCGTCTGAGACACGGAAGATGCTAATAAGTATATTATGAACAGCAAAATCAATTGTTCTCAACTCCATTTTCACCCCACCGCCGTTAAGTTGATTTACTCCCTCCCCCCACAAAAAGAAGAAGGCGTGTTTCTTTATGGTTAAAGAGATGTTCACGTCTGTTACCTTTAGTTTTGAGATATAAGTATCCCCATGAAAATAATTCACTCTGTTTTCATCCCCTTTCACACTCCTCCCCCCACCCAAGTGAATTCACCGGCAAAAAATGATTGCTTCTTTAATAGTAAAGGATCTTCTAAATACCAGTTATCACGACTCTAGCATCTTAAGTTTTTAAAATGTGTATCCTCATAAAAGAAATTCAATTCCTTTTCACTCCCTCCCCCCAAGATGATTCTCACCCCCCAAAATGCGTTTTTCTTTGTGTTTAAAGCAGATCCAAATACCAATTTTCACGTCTGTAACAACTTAAGTTTATATTACATGTACGTACCCTCATACAATTAATTCAATTAATTTTTCAATTCTTTCACCCCCACCCTCATTGGATTTTCCGAGAATACGTGTTTTTTAACTTTTTAAAGCAGATTCCATATACCAAATTTCACGTCTGTAATATCTTCAGTTTTTGAGATATCATTATCCAAATCGAAAGAATACAACCTCACTTTCAGTCACTTTTACCCCCACCCCCACCCAAGTGGCTTCTCCAAAAACACAAAATACACGTCTCTTTACTTTTAATAGAGATGAAAATACCATTTTTCACTTCTGTAACGTGTTAAGTTTTTGAGGCATACTGTAGAAATTCTCACTTTAAAATTTCACCCAATTGTTAGTTCCCCTTAAGTAGAGTTTCCAAAAACAAATCACCTGTGTTTCTTTACTTTTATATTAGGTTCCAAATAGCAATTTTTACGTCTGTAGCATTTTACGTTTCTATGGTGTACTGTAGATATAGTCTTTCCCTAAAAAATTCACCCCAATTTATCACTCATGTTTAACCCCCATTTACTGTATTTTCCAAAAAGAAGAAATACGTGTTTCTTTATTTTAAAGGAGGTCCCAGATACCAATTTCCAGCTCTGTAATATATTCAGTTTCTGAGATATAAGTATCCTCATTTAAGGCATTTAACCACTTTTTCACCCTTTTTCACCCCTCCTATTGGGATTTTCAGAAAACAAATAATACGTGCTTCTTCTTCGTTTTTAATGAAGATTCTAAATATCAATTTTAACATATGTTAACTTTTAACGTTTGAGAAATAGATACACTCATTTTAAAAAATTTACCCTCTTTCACCCCCACTATATGGATTTTCCAAAAAATACGTGCTCCTTTATTTGTAAAGGAGATCCCAAATACCAATTTTCATGTATGTAATATCTTCAGTTTCTGAGATATAAGTATCCTCATTAAAGACATTCAACCCCTTATTCGCCCCTCCGATTGGGATTTTCCGAAAACAAAAAGTACGTTTTTCTATATTTTTAATGGAGATTAAAAATACCAATTTTTCCATATGTACACTTTTGAAGTTTTGAGATATAGATACACTCATTTAAAAATTCCACCCCCTTTTCACGCCCCATTATTTGGTTTCTTCAAAAACAAAAACAAAATACGGGTTTCTTTATTTTTGAAGATCTCAAATACTAACTTTTAGGTCTGTAATATCTTCATTTTCTGAAATATAAGTAGCATCATTAAGGGCATTCAACCATTTTTCACCATTTTTCATCCCTCCTACTGTCTCTTTATTCTTAAAGGAGATTCTGAATACCAATTTTTACATATTATAACCTTTCAATGACGTATAATTATATGTCAGGGAGTCATTGAAGGTCATATTTTAAATAGATGCATGTGGACGGCATGGAAGTAAGATAAATTGTCGACGCACGGCAAATTAATATGTTCGTAATATATGAGTCGACACAACTCGCAAATTTATGGTAGATCTTATGGACGAGAATCTGTAGATCAAGATCAGAACCCCGTGGTATACAGCGGTCCACATGAAAAACAGCTTAGTCACAAGCGGGTATCAATAAATAATTACGGTAACAACTGAGAAGAAGAAAGGCCAGACATCATATCTAGTCTTAGAGACGTTAAGGAGGCCATGGAGTGACTTGGAATTATATGCAGCTAACCATCTAACAGGCGTATGGTGTGACGTACTTCATGTGGAGAAGAATAAACAATAGTAGCGTGTGTTCCTTTATGAATCTCTGTGATAACGAGTTCCTCAAATGTCAAAATCTCATGTAATGAAGTTAAGATAGTGGCTCTCTGGTTCATGGAAAGCAACCTTGTTATTATTGTTGTAAATATTCAAGTTAGAATTTTTTTATGCCAATCCTTGAATAACGAAAAAGATCGAGAAGCAAATAGTGAACACAGCTCTTGTATACGTATTTAAACACCCAAGATTGGTAAAGTTGAGGGCTAAATAGTATTTAACAAGCTTAAAATAGCTCTAAACGACGTTAATTTATACAGGCCAGTATTAATCTATGAAAGTGGACTTGTAAATCAGTATGAATTCGTTCTAATCGTTTCTGTACGAGTTTCAGGTTGAAGCCAAAGATGTTACTTACATTTGTGAACCAGGAAAGCTATATGGAGAAAATGATCGAGTAAACTGATAGGATCCTGGTGGATCCGTGCTCTGCCGAAATGGATGAGATGGCTGGAAAATAACCTGACTACCAATACCCTTACGATGAAGTGAAGAGCAGATGAGTAGACGAACCTTGCCCTTTTTGCTTTACTAGTAGCTGCTTATAGTAGACGTAGATATTTTTATCACACAGGTGTTGTAAAGTGAAATAACTTGAATATTCTAACGTGTTAACGGTGTTAGTTTAACGTTTTATTATACGTCTGCGTATGTTAGAATATCGTTCACCGTCGGAAAATATTTGAGTTAGGCGATCTTTCCTGCGTTGTTTCCGTATTATAGAATAACTGTGAAGTGAATGAGTGATCATGAATGTTACAGGTAAGTTTCAATGTACCAGTGTGTGAGATAACAGATGTGGTGATACTTTGATATAAATAATTCCGCGGAGTGTTGTGATGTGTTTATTTAATCAGATTCAGTGTTGGTTGTATGAATAATAGTGAAGCTCTTCAATGACGTTTGCTCGTTTATTTAGGGAATGATGATTGTTTTCATTATGCGGTGTATATTGTGTAGCGTAAATATGTAGGGTCATCTAAAGGTATAGTTGACGGCATAATTAGTGAATGATTTATTGAATTGTGTACTGCGGTAATAGATTAATTCTTCGAGATGATCAGTAGGTTAGGATAGTGCTATTGAAAGGTATTTCCGAGCGTATACTTGAGTATGATAAATGAGCGATTTATTTGGCATTGATTGAATGCGTACGAAGAGATTGGTTAGGCATACGAGCTGACATGAGTTAAGTGTAATCTCATGAATAGCGGAATGTTTTGAGTGAACACATAAGTAGGATCTTCAACAAGCTATTCGAACGTTAGTTGGATTTTGAGATTATTGACACCTGTGCTGTATATCAACATTTGTAGCATTGCTTGAGGTAGTAAATTGGTGCTATAGAGTTGTTCTCAGCAGGTTGGAGAGATGCAGATGCAACGCAGATCTTCTGGCATTTGATCATTTCCTTGTATATGTCAGTAGTTAATACTTGATTTCAGGTGCAGCCATGCAATGCCGTAGGTTGGATGATGATATGCAGTTACCTAATTATGGAACGATAAAGTTATTGTTGTGTATTTGGAATGTTTTTCGGTGTTTATCAAAGAGCCGTTAGGAAATTCAAGTTATTATTTAGTTAGGTGGTTATAATGCCTGCTGTAATTTCTTGATGGATACAGTACTTTTGCATCCATCTCTTGGCACAGGCCAGAGTAAAGTGTAGCTTCCACTGAAGTCCCAG
The DNA here is from genome assembly GCF_040414725.1 of Anabrus simplex. NCBI lineage: Eukaryota > Metazoa > Arthropoda > Insecta > Orthoptera > Tettigoniidae > Anabrus > Anabrus simplex. The sequence goes on from NC_090265.1 coordinate 1,397,715,850, forward strand.
TCAACATCCATGGCTGTGACAATATGGAAGTTGCTGGGGTATGGGTATTGCTGAGTAATGGCATTCAGAGCATGACTAGTGCATCTGAGTGTTATGAAAGATGCTGCTCATAGGGTCAGTTGTGCTGCAATAGTACTTTCTGACCCAGTGAGGAAAGCAATGGCAAACTACCTCACTCCTCATCTTGCCTAGTACGCCTCATTTTGGTGCTGCCATTGGTTTTTGGGGTTTCCTCATAACCGCATAACCTTTGGTGGTGCTATTTGAGGATCCAACCAGCCTCTGGGCTGAAGACCTAACAGACAGACAGGTGGTTATAATGACGCAAAAGGAAAGAAAAAGGTAGAGCAGGGAGGACAGGTTCGCCTAATAAATGTGTTAGTGAATGAACAAACAAGATGAAGGTAAAGAGACTTAAACTGCTGATTTCCATTACATTTCATAATTATTTAAATGAATCAAAGTGTTGTGCGATGATGAGATTTGAATTTAATGATTGCTAATTTTCAAGAAGGACTTGATTTTCCAGTGCAGTGCGATTGATAATGCACGAGTATATTTGTTATTACGTTGCTTATCCAGTTGCCTGATTATAGTTAGTTTATTTTATTTTAATTAAAGTTATTATCCTTCCAATTTCTCATTGTAATTCTCATTTTATGCCTAATTTAAGTGAACTTAGTGTATTGGAACAGATGTTGGATCATTATCGGATTAACTATTGATAGGATGTGACCGCTTTCTCTCCGAAGGGCCATGCCCTGAGTGGAGGATCACGTAAACCACTGAATTCTAGCTGAGCACATTATGAAATTTATTAATATCTTCGAACCAAGCGTCCCACACGAACGGTCACAATATGTAAACATTTAAAGTTTTGAGATATAGATACACTCATTTTCAAAATTCACTCCCCCTTTCACCCCCCATTAATTGGATTTTCCAAAAACAAAAAATACGTGTTTCTTTATTTTTAAAGAAGGTCCCAAATACAAAATTTCAGTTCTGTACTGTATTCAGTTTCTGAGATATAAGTGTCCTCATTAAAGGCATCCAACCTTTTTTTTCACCCTTTTTCACCCCTCCTATTAGGATTTTCCGAAAAAAAAAGTATTTCTTTATTTTTAGAGGAGACTAGCAATGTACCCGTGCTTCGCTACGGTATTCTACATTGTATTCGAATATCGACGTAAATAGTGTACATGCAGTAAATAAGATTGTTTTAAAATTGCATGTCTCTTAGCGTTATCCGAGAAAGAGCATGGGGAGGTCCCCGTACGTTGTTTCCAATGTAAAAAGTTTGTTATGTATTTGTGATATAACGGCAGGCTCACTTGTCTACTGCCATTCACAATCGAGTTGCGAAGTTTACATTATAATTGCAGGCCCCATTGCCTACTACGCGAACAGAATCGATTTGGGGAGTATCGTTAAAATGGCAGCCCCCTTTCCTACTTCCAGACAGATTACAGTTGAGGAGTTTTTATTATAATGGCAGGCAATTACCCTACTATCACTCGAAGTTGAGTTGTGCAGTTATCAGGTCCATTTTCCTACTTCCAGCTACCTTATTGCCTGTCACACCAAGTTGGTGAGTTTCCATCAAAATAGCGGGCCACTATGCCTAATGCCAGTCACATTTTAGATGAGGACATTTCTTTATAATGGCGGGCACCCTTGCCTACTGCCAAACACAATCGGGTAGGGGAGTTTTAAACAAAACTGCATGCTCACTTGCCTTCTGCAAGTCAAATCGAGAAGGGAACTATTCATTACTATTGTGGGCCTTCCTTACTAATGACCGTTACACAGGAGTTGGAGAAGGAACCCTTTCATACTGCGAGTCAAATTGCGTGTGGGGAGTACTGATTACAATAGCAGACCCACCCTTTCTCGATCGCTACAAATCGACATCAGTGAATATATATAGATCGACATACGAAAGTATATGCGTGTTTACAATATTGAAGACCTTCATTTACAGATTAACTGCTACTAAACGTACGTCATATCGACAAAGGATTATACCATAAGACACGCCGGATTTAGTGGCCTAAATGGCTGGTCCTATGATATGTCATCTATTCTTGGGTCAGATTGAGTTAGAAACGTGGAACAGGGTAACGTTTTTGTAAGATTATCTCACATTACATTACTTTTCGGATAATTATGTGACAGCTACATACATAGCATTTGGCTCACATATGGCTACTGGGTGGGCCAATTTTCGTGAAGAGTTTGATGATTCTGTATTTCATGTGAGTAATCGAAAGTATGAATTATGCTGTGAAAATTCCAAATTGACTTAACATCGATTAATAGAGAAAAATCAAACGTAAAATGGATACAGATACGGCAAAAAGTCATTAGACCAAAGTTGTAGATCATTCCAAATTGAACGGAGATTGTGCAATCTGTTATGTGATAGGAATTTCCGAAGGTCTGCACCATCATAAAAATTGCCTGCATATTTCGATATTCTTCGGGGATAAAAAGTGAAAAATTTAATGATCTTGGATGTTTTCCGTTCGTTACAGGCTAAAACGTATAATTTTGTCAAATTTCAATTATCTTCTTTTTCTTCTGGCAAATTATGCCGCAATCTGGATTTTGGGCGAGGCGGGTAAAAATTAGGACTTTCAGGAAACTAAACCAAAAATTATGGAGATGGTCATTATTACCCCTTAAACGGAAAGCTGTACGAAAATTTCGCCAAAATAGTCAGTGTAGAGGTACACAGTCGTTACGATTTGATTTATATTGATAAGGAATCTGCTCCATGTAAAAACCTTTTGGGCTATGTCCGCTGGACTTAACCTGCAAAACTGACCGTTCATGATATCTCCCTTATTAATCCTCCTGACGAAAAAATGCACATGAAAAAAGGTTTAGAGGTGGAATTCCATCACGTTTGGTCGATTTCCAGTCAGGTTGGTCTTGTTCTGTATATATTGTGGAAGAGTAAAATCACCATTCCGGTTCCCTATAGACCGCCAGTCCATCCCGGAACATGAAATCTAATTTACGTTTAAAACCTACCTTTGGACAGGTGGATGCTAAATATAAATTTTGGTTTGAGTGTCTTCAGTAGTTGTAAGGAATACGCTTTACACGCACCCGCTCGTGAGTTAATTCCGATGGGACTTGTACAGAAAAACGGTCCGTTAATGATAACTCCGTTATTAATCCTCGTATCGAAATGATGCACATGAGAAAAAAGGTTTAGAAATTAATTTCTACCAAGGCAGGTAGATTTAAATTAACTTTGGTTGTGTATATTTTGTGGAAGTGCAAAATCAGTGTTTCGGTTTCGTATAAACCTCCAGTCAGTTCAGGGATTTAGAAACAATATTTGCCCTAAAACCTATCAAGGACAGGTGTATATTCTAAATATGAGTCTTGGTGGAAATACATCCAGTAGTTTGTAGCACTCGCGTACATGCGGCGTAATTAAGGAAGAAAATAATACAGTTAAGAAAGTTAAAAGTAATAGAAAATGGATTATACCCGAGGACACCCGGATAACGACAAATAAGTAAATGCCAAGTGAATGTATTGGAAAATCAAATGCCCCTCAATAAATTATGCTAATGTGAGTTATGGATATAATAAAGCGGTAACAGAGGAGAAATTTAGGTCCACTGATTCCTAGGTAAACAAATAATAAGGTGACTGATGGTGTTATTACTTAATCTATTCGAGGGCGGTTATAACATCCAACGGTATTCCGCCAATATCCCTCGGATAGGCCGATTGACGCCTCTCTTGCCTTCTACCCAAGGAACAACCACGAATGTAAAAGCATAATGAGAAAAATGTCAATACGTTACTTCCCTGCTGGCATGCATTCAGAGACGTTGCCATGGTAACCTGTAGGTTCGTTGTCGATCTGTCGGTCACTCAATGCAGAGCATGATACCAGCGGAAAACTGTAAATTTCTCCGTCATGTGAAGAGTAAGGTAAATTATGAACATAACGAAAGTGGTTTATAATGAAGAGACGTTTCACGTACGGTAAACGAAGTTGACAGAAAATCAATAGTATAAGAGAAAATGGAGGAAAACCATTCTTGTTTTCCTATAAACCCCCGTCTATTCAAAGATTTTAAAATAATGTGCATATTGAAACCTTCCCCAGTATAAGTATACTCTAAATATGAAGTTTGGTTGAGATCTATCCAGCCGTTTCGAAGTGATGGTGGAAAAACCATTCTGGTTTTCCTATAAACCCGCCGTGTATTCAAATGTTTTAAAATGATATGCATGTCGAAACCTTCCCCGGGATATGTATACTCTAAATATTAAGTTTGGTTGAGATCTCTCCAGCCGTTTCGACGTGATGGTGGAAAAACCATTCTAGTTTTCCTGTAAACCCCCCGTGTATTCAAATATTTTAAAATGATATGCATATCAAAACCTTCCCCGGGATGAGTATACTCTGAATATGAAGTTTGGTTGAGATATATCTAGCCGTTTCGACGTGATGGTGGAACAGACAAACAGACAGACTAACAAACAAACAGCGGACCCCTTACAATTTTATTGATATAGATTCTAAATACCAATTTTTAGATCTGTAAACTTTAAAATTTTTGAGATATAGATACTCTCATT